>NC_056751.1:99006552-99032572 GCF_019279795.1 Protopterus annectens | reverse complement strand
GATGATACGTTCCATGGCCTTGCAGACCAGGCTCGTCAGGCTAATGGGGTGATGGTTCCCGGGGTCCGTTGTGGCTCCCCCTTTGTGGAGTGGGATAACCGTCATGGTGCCCCATCCAGTGGGCACAAAGCCCGAGGTGAAGCTATGATTGAACATGGTACTTGGGTAGGGTGCCAGTTCATTCTGTAGTTAGTGTAGAATGCAGCCTGGGATATTGTCACATCCCACGGATGCTGTGTTCTTGGCTTTGGAGAGAGACAGAGAGAGACAGAGACAGAGACAGAGACAGAGACAGAGAGAGAGAGAGAGAGAGAGAGAGTTTTTTACCTGTGCAGCCGTGATTACAGGAACTTTGCATTCTTCCGGTATAGAGATGGGCCCTCTAGGGGGTGAGAGGGTGGTAAAGTTAGCACTGAACCTATCTGCCAGGATGTTGGCAATATCAGTTGGTTCTGTATATTTAGTGCCATTGTGCTGTAACTCAGAGCAGATCTGAGTGTTGACATTGAGATTCGTGACATAGCTATAGAATGCTTTGTGGTTGTCTTTAGAGTCAGTGGCAATTTTGCTTTCGTAACTAGCTTTGGAGGATTTTATGGAGGGATCTCAGCTTCTTACGGAGATTGACCAGGGAGCTCCTCCAGTCATGGGATTTTACTCTCTTTTGCAATAGTTTCTTTCTTCTGTTGTAGAGTTTATGGCACAGCGCCAACAGATTGGCTACCTTTTTTTTTTGGAGGATAGTATCTTGGTTCTATTAGGGATAGCATGATCCATGCACTCGTGTAAGTGCTTATAAAGTGCATTTGGGTAGGATTCAGCAGTCGTACCTCTATTGTCTGTCTGCATGGGTGTCATGAAGTTTGCCACTTCTGTCTTGAGAAGTGTGAAGTTGGCTTTGGAGAAGTTTTTTTACGGTGGTTTCCCTAATTGGGGGTGGGATGTGGATGTCTAGGGTAATTAGCTTGTGGTCGGAAATGACCAACGAGGAATTGACCTCTGGTGTTGAACACCGGTTGCCCAGGTTGGTAATGACCAGGTCTCTGATATTGCTGCCCCTGGTGGGGGTGTGAATAAGCTGATCCAAGGCGTTAGAATTTATGAATTCCAGAAAACTTTGAGCAAAAGGTACACGAGTAGTTTTACCAGTTAATGGTAGGGTAGTTGAAATTGCCCACTATTAGGGTGTTGGGTTGTACCCTAATACTTTCCAGTGTATCAAGAAATGAGGAGTGGGAATCCTGAGGCATGGTGGGGTGTCTGTAGCAAGCTACAATTTAGATTGCTGTCTTGCCCAGAGTTAGTTGCACTTTGATAATCTCGGATGCATTATGCTGTGTAACTAGCCTGGAGGTGTGGATATCCTTAATGAATATGGACACGCCTCCACCTTTACGGCTTCGTTCCGGGTTAGGTAGCCTAAAGGTGTGGTATGAATTATAACCTGGTAATGCAGGGGGGCTCTCTGGAGCTTTGAACCAGGTCTCTGTCACTTTCATGAAGGCCTTGGAGGTAGCCATGCCTCTGGAAGAATGTGCTCGCACTCCTTGAAGCAATGGTTTGTGATGAGAGTAACAAAAAAAGGATGAATTTTCTGATCCAGGAGGAGATAGTTTGGAGACTGCCTTACCCAAGGCCCTGGGATGGAAGGAAATGAACAGTTGGTCAGATTTTCTGAAAGACTTGGTTTTGTCCAAGTAGAATCTCAGTTGTCTAAGTACATCTAGGGAATGAAGGATCCTTTCCGCAGAACTAGTAGGAGAGGGGAAGAAGGTGGGTAGATGAATGGACTGTTTAAGGAAAGCTCATTAACTACTTTGGGCAGAAAGGAGGGGTTAAGTGCATACAGAAACCCTGTCATTGTGGAAGGTTGTGTAAGGAGGGCAAGCCATCGGGTCCTGTAATTCAGACACTCTTCTAGCAGAGGCAATGGCCACTAAAAGGATGGTTTTCCATGTGCACATTTGAAGAGATGCTGTGCTGGCTGGCTCAAAAGGGGGAGGGTACGCTTTTCTAGCACGAAGTTGAGATCCCAGGGAGGAGGAATGGGCTTTCTTGGTGGTCTGATGTGCAAGACCCCACTCAGGAAAAGTTTTACATCCAGTCTAGAGAGAAGAGGCGGCTGCAAAGGCAAGCATGTAGAAATGGACTTTGACAGAACAGAAGAGTAAGCTAGTCCCTCCTTAAGTCCGCAGATATAGTTCAGGACGAGGGGAGGATCTGCTAGAAATGGGTCCTTGTTTCTCAGAGAACACATTTCAAGAATCTCTGCCATTTAGACAAGCAGTTTTTTTCTAGTTGCTGGTTTCCTGACCTACCTCAGGACAGAAAGCATGTCTTCTGAGTAGTGTTGTCTAAAAGGGATCAAAAGATGATCACCCAGAGTTGGCTGTAGTAAAAAGACGGGTGGGGTTGCAGGAAGGATCCCTGTTGCTGAGTTAGTAGGTCCACCTGGTGGGGTAACTTGTGGTGATTGCCCCTGGCTAGTGAAAACAGAAGGGGGAACCAGTGTTGCCTTGGCCAACAGGGAGTCACCAGCAAGATTTTTGGTTGTTCCTTCCTGTTCTCCCTCAGGACAGACAGCACGTCTTCTAAGTAGGGTTGTCTAAAGGGATCAAAAGTTGATCACCCACAAATTTAGTTGTAGTCAAGACAGTTGGGGGTGCAGGAGGGATACCTGTTGCTGAGTTAGTAGGTCCATCTGGTGGGGTAACTTGTGGTGATTGCCCCTGGCTAGTGAAAACAGAAGGAACAGTGTTGCCCTTAGCCAATGAGTCACCAGCAAGATTTTTTTGGTTGTTCCTTCCTTCTCCCTCAGGACAGGCAGCCGCGTCTTCCTAAAAGAAAGTAGGGTTGGAAGGGATCAAAAGTTGATCACCCACAAATTTAGTTGTAGTCAAGACAGTTGGGGGTGCAGGAGGGATACCTGTTGCTGAGTTAGTAGGTCCATCTGGTGGGGTAACTTGTGGTGATTGCCCTTAGCTAGTGAAAACAGAAGAGGGAACCAGTGCTGCCTCGGCCAACAGGGAGTCACCAGCAAGATTTTTGGTTGTTCCTTCTTGATTTTCAGGATGACTCTGAATTAGAGGGAAGGGCGGAAAGGCATATAGGTACATTTCCTGCCATGAAAAACTGAAGGCATCCACTCTCCAAGCTAGTGGTGAGGGAGTCCTGCTGCAAAATTTGTTCAGTTGTCTGTTTTGGGGAGGGGGGGGGCAAACAGATCCAGTTGTGGTGTGCCCCACTGGTGGACTGTGTGTAAGAAGGTATCCCTGTGCAATGTCCATTCATGTTGCAGAATAAGAAGTTATGTACTCACCATTCCATCGTTCCATCTGAGTAGGTGACTCATTTGTCTGCAACCTTTGGGTCTTGGATCCGACTTCGGATCCGAGCAGGCAACTTATTTTACAGCTTATGGATCAGAGCTCCTAGCTCCTCCCCTTACCCATAATCCACTGCCAACCCTGATTGACCTCGGATCAAGTTTGCCCTTATACCAAATTTCAGACCAAAGTGTCCTAAAAGGGACCAAGAAAGGACATACAAGAATTGACTTCTGAAGGCCAGGGGGAAGGAGGGGGGGATGGTTGCAGACAAATGAAGTCACCTACTCAGATGGAACGTTATGGTGAGTACATAACTTCTTAATCTGAAGTAGGGACTTCATTTGTCAGCAACCTTTGGGACAGAGTCCCCAGCTACCTGAATCTTGGGCGGCCATCATGGAAGGATGTTCCGGAGCACTGCGGAGCCAAAGAATGCTCTCTGGAAATAACGTCCAGCTTATAATGGTTGATAAAGGTATGAGATGAGGCCCAAGTGGCTGCAGAGCAAATATCATCCAAAGATACTCTAGATCTAAAGGCAGCAGAAGTAGATATGGAGCGAGTAGAATGCGCCCATACTCCCTGAGGTGCGGGCCTCCCCGAAGTTTCATAGGCCAGAAGAATACAGTGCGAAATCCATCGTGATAAGGTGACCTTAGAAATAGCTTTACCCAGATTGAATTTGGCAAAGGAAATGAACAACTGATCTGATTGTCCCAGCAGTCCTATGAATGTAGAAGCGCAGTTGTCTGTGCACGTCTAAGGAATGCAGCTTGTATTCTCCTTTATTCTGGTACTTAGGGAAGAAAACTGGCAGGTTAATGGACTGATTGATATTGGTTTCGGAGGCCACCTTAGGAAGAAAGGAAGGATTGGTCCTGAGGTACACTCTATCCTGATGAAAAATCAAGTAGGGAGGTTTTGCACAAAGGGCCTGAAGTTCGGAAACTTTTTTCGCAGAAGTGATGGCGACAAGGAATGCCATTTTCCAGGAAAGATATTTAAGTTCGGCCGAGGCAGCTGGTTCAAAGGGAGGAGCAGTCAAGGCTTGAAGGACTAATGATAGATCCCAAGGGGGTACCGCTTCCTTGACAGGAGGCCTGAGCAGGAAGATTTTACATAATTTCGCTGTCATCAAGGGACCCGACTCGTGTCCTACATGGTAATGAGAGATGGCTGCTAATTGAACCTTGACCGTAGAACAGCTAGCTCCCCGTTGAAAAAGTCCGGTGAGGAAATCCAATACGGACAGCAACGAAGCCATGAAGGGATCTATGTTATGGTGTTCCACCCAGATGGAGAAACGCTTCCATTTACTGCGATAGACTTTTCTAGTGGAAGGCTTATGTGCTGCCACCAAGATGGCTTTAACTGGTGAGGAGATGCTGTGAGTCCTGACTAAGAGTGGAACTGGAGCAGCCAAGCTGTCAGCTTCAGGTTGTCCAGATTCAGGGTCGGTAGGCCTGAGGGATGGGATATTAGATCAGGGATGGGATCCAGAATCCAGGGAGGATTCACCAGATGAGACCACAGGTAAGGGAACCAAGTTTGACGAGGCCAGAATGGGGCAATGAGGATCATTCTGCTCCCCAACCGAGAGGCGTTCTGTATTAGTTTCAGCATCAGGGGTAGAGGAGGATAGGCATAAAGTAGACCGGGAGGCCAAGCATGCACTAGAGCGTCTCTCAGGGCTTCCCCGAAGGGGGGAATCAGAGTGAAGAAGCTGGAGCATTTCATGTTTGAGGGAGTGGCAAAAAGATCGCAGCAGGGTTGCCCCCATGCGGCAAAAATCTGCTTTGCTACCTGGGAATTGAGAGACCACTCATAAGGGGAAAGAATAGTGCGACTGAGCTTGTCCGCCAGAATGTTGGACCATCCCGGAATGTGCGTTGCGATAAGGAAGCGGTTGGTGGAGATCACCCATTCCCACACCCTCATGGCCTCTCAACAGAAATGGTAGGACCTGGTTCCCTCCTGTTTGTTGATGTACCAGACAACTGACATGTTGTCCGTCTGTATCGCAATAGTTCCTACAGGGAGAAGGAACTGAAGTGCTTGCAACGCCAACAGCACTGCCCTTATCTCCAGAACGTTGATATGCAAGGAGGTGTCTGTGTTGTTCCACGTGCCTTGGACCGTTCTGCCTGAGCAATGCCCCCCCACCCGAGGCGAGAGGCGTCCGTGGTCACTGTGGCGAGGGGATGTGGCGTGCAGAAGGGTTGTCCCGTATGAAGGTCCGGGGACTGGAGCCACCATAAGAGGGCCCTCCTGCAAGCCCTGCTGAGTGAGATAGGATGGCTGAGGGGGAGAAAAGTACAGTTTTGTACCTACCATAAATGTAGATGTTCGAAGATCCACATTGCTGCAGTCCTAAGACGGCAGTCCGCTGTCCCAGTCGGCCCGAATACCAAAAGTATAAGGCTGCGTCGGGGCTGGGCGCTGACTGACATCATCAGGACAGGGTACAACAAAATGGCATGACCGACGCCATCTCAGTCTTTTTCTTGCCCCAGATGTCAGAAGACCCTAAAAGATAAGGCCAAAACCAAAAACACCAAACACTCCTGTACCTAATATATGTACAATATATACAAATTTTCAAAATAGAACCCCACACACCCCAAACCCAGACACAGGGAGGAAGGGAGGGTTGGGAAATTGGACTGCAGATCTGGAACATCTACAACATCTATGGTAGGTACACTGTAAAAACTTCTTATGTTCTCACATTTCTATTGTCCACACTTGCAGACACTCCCAAAGCAGAGGTAAGGGAGGATGGCTAAACTATAATGAAGCAGGGATGCCAAAATGCCCTGCAACACAACAGTAGCAAAACCAGCCCTGATTTAGAATAGAGAGGAAGGTGGTAATGCTTGGAGAAAGTATGCACTGAACTCCAGTAGCTGCCCTCAAAAAATATCATGTTGCCACCCCTTAGAAATGCTGTTGAAGTGACAGTAGCCCTGCGGAATGAGGCCTAATCCCAGCTGGAATCTCCTTATGATGATGGGACAGAAATGCAATGCAAAACCCAATCCACTTAGGATAGAGTTTGTTTGACACAGGCTTGCCCTGGGAACTCAAAGCAAAAGAAAACAAACAACTGCTGAGACTGCCTAAAATCCTAGTCCTGCTTAAATAATAACGCAACTGCCTGTGTACATCTAAAGTGTGCAAAATCTTTCCCCCTTATTTTGGGATCTGCATAAAAAGTAGGCAAATGAATAGTTTGGTTTAAAGCCACACTAGAAACCACCTTAGCATAAATGAAGGATGTGATGGTGTGATACCTATCCTTATGAAAAATCAAAAGGCTCAACATAAGGGCCTGCAATTCAGAAACCCTTCTTGCAGAAGTAATGCCCAACAAAAAAGCACTCTTCCATGACAAGTATTTCAATTCAGCAGTAGCCGCAGGCTCAAAAGGTTGTAGAGTAAGTTTCTCCAACACAAAATTGAGGTCCCAAGCAGGAGTAGGAGCTCACGTGGGGGTCTTATATTCTTTGCCTCTAAGAAATTGCTTGAACAAAGGATGAGAAAACAATGGTGGGTCACAATCATAGTGAGCTGAAATTGCTGCAGCATGAATCTTAATGGAAGAGAAAGACAAACCTTTGTCCAATAACTCAGTAAGATATTGAAGAGCCACACTCAAATTAGGCTCAGAAACATCCAAATCCTTTGCTGCACTCAAAATAAAAATCTCTTCCATTTTTCTGCGATACTAGGTCTTCTGGCTTCCATAATCACATTCAAAACTTGTTGAGGAAGTTGAGACCTGCTGTGGTTCAAAACAGAATATGCCAGGCTGTTAGATGAAGAGAGTGAAGCTTGACATTGAGAAGATGACCGTCCCTCTGAGACAAAGGTGTGGAATTAAAGGTAAAGGCCATGGAGGCTTCCTTACAGATTCCTCAGCAATGGGTACCAGTGTTGCGAGGCCAATCTGGAGCTATTAAAATCATCCTTGGCTTGTCTTGTCTGACCTTTAGGAGTACCTTTGGGAGGCAGAGGTGGAAATGCATACACATGAAGATTTTCCCAACTGAGCGAAAGAGCATCCACTTTCCAGGCTGTGTGATGAAACCTTTTCGTGCAAGACTTTGGCAGCTGGTGGTTTAGTGGAGAAGCGAACAGATCTATGTCTGGAGTTCCCCAGGACACTGTCAATTGTGAAATACATGAAGATCCAGTTTCCACTCGTGGGGATCCATGATTTGCCTGCTTAACACATCTGCTAAGGAGTTCTGTGCTCCTGGCAGAAACCTTGCCTGTAGATTTTAGCTGCAAGCTGGCTGGCGCTCCCACAAAATCATTGCTTGCCTGCATAGAGGATAAGAATGTGTTCCCCTTGCTGTTGATGTACCACATGACAGTTGTGTTGTCTGTTAGAATCAACACCTGCCCAGGAAGAAGTAACTCCTTGAAAGCCATTAATGCAAACTGGACTGCTAACATCTCCTTCATATTGATATGTAGATGCTGTAGTCTGGCAGGCCACTTGTCTTGTATCCACTTTCCATTCAGATGAGCTCCCCAAGCTATGTCTGAGGCATCTGTCGTTAGAATCTGACTCGCCTCTGGCGGGTCACAGAGAGTCCCTTGTTTAGGTGACATTCCTGAGCCCACCACAAAATTCCTTTTGAATGCAAGGTATTATTGGAATGACAGTGTCCAAATCCTGGCAGTGCTGTGTCCATACATTTTTTAAGATACCATTGCAGCTTCCTCATATGCAGTTTGGCATTGGGAAGCACCAGAATACAAGATGCCATGAACCTAATGTGAGGGACTGTCCTTGCAGTCAGCACGGACTGATGAGATAGTTGATGGAAGTAAAGGGATAGACTCTTTGTTTGTCCGGGGTTAAAAGGCCATCTGGGCTGCTGTATTCAGTCTCACACCCAGAAAGCACATGTCTTGAGAGGGTACTAGACTGGACTTTATTTCGTTCACAGAATACCCCAGGCATCTTAGCACTGCTATCACATATTCCAGATGTTGAAGAAGCTCGTCCTTTTCTTGTGCCAGAATCAGTCTGTCTTCCAAATAAGGATAGATTTGTATTCCTTTTTAGCTGAAAAAAAGCTACAACTGGAGCCAGAACTTTGTGAATACTCTGGCGCAGTAGATAAGCCAAAGGGCAATGCAGAGAACTGATAATGTGAATTTCCAGCTCGCAGCTGATACTTCCTGCAACTGAGTCTGATAGGCACATGAAGGTAAGCCTCCTTGAGATCTAAAGTTACCATCCAGTGATCTTTGCCCAGCAGAGGTAAAAGCTGTTGTAACGTCAACATTTTGAACTTGGGAATGTCCAAATAAGTGTTGAGGATAGACAAATCAAATTGGTCTCCGTGTTCCCCTTTTTTGGTACTAGGAACAGGCGAGAATAAAATCCTAGGCCCCTTTCTGGCACAGGAACCCATTGAATAGCTACTATCTGGAGCAGAGAAATTTGCTTGTGAGCCTCTTTTCTTTGCATAGGAGGAATGTCTGGCATGCCTTTGAAAGGAGGCAAGGTATGGAAATAAAACCTGTAACCGTGGTGAGCGATAGCCAATACCCATCTGTCTTGAGTAATAACACTCAATTTTCTTTGAAAAGTGCCAGCCTTCCTCCCAAAGGTGCTGCCAGGCAGAAGGCTCTGGCAGCTGAAAAGGCAAGTCATTGGGTCTGCTTACCAAAGGACTGACCCTGCCCTCCAGAAGACTGGGCAGGCGAACTGCCTGTTCTAGGCCTAAAAGAACCTTGAGCTCTGCCCCTACCACGTCTAGATCTACCCCTAGACTGAGAATCATAAGAAGGATAAGTCCACCCCTTAGTAGGCCAATTTCTACTAAACTTTGGAGGCTGAACCTGCAAAAAATCTTGTCTGCATAGACTTAGCCTTGTCCTCCATTTTCTTTAAAACTGCTTCCACAGGCGCACCAAATAACACATCAGATTGTAAAGGAGCATCTAAAATCCTTGTCTTTACATGTTCAGCTAAATTCTGATCCCTCAGCCAGGCGTGCCTGCGAAGAACAGAACCAGTGGCTGCCACCCTCAAAGAGGCCTGTACAGCATCAAAACCACATTGCAAGGAATGCTTACCCACCTGTTCAGAAACATGAACCAAATCCTGCAACTCTTTACACTCGATACCTTCCGCCAGAGCATCCACCTTAGACTTCAATTGTGAAGGAGATAATTTTGGTATTTCAACATGTGAAACTGGCAATTCAAAGCCCTCATGGCTAAAGTGGAAGTATACACCTTTTTCCCCATCTATCCAAAGCCCTTGCCTCTTTATCAGAAGGAACAGGATTTTTAACAACAGAAGCCTTAACACCTTTAGGGCCCTGAGAAACAGTTTCTGGGTCTGCCCTAGGACTCTTAAGATACTTATGAGCTTCAGGCACCCTATAATACCTGTCCGGTTTAACTGGGGCAGGAGGCAAAGAATCAGGGTTCAGGGAAGCCTCTGCAAAAACATCCTCTACCACATCCAGAACAGGAGGTATAGCTAAGGCCTATGCTGGGGTAGAAACAAAATTCCCTAAGCCTTTTCCTAGAATCAGAGAAATCTTGACCTTCCCATTTAAAATGCTCCCTCATGGAATGAAGAGTCTCTGAAAAGAAAAATCCTCAGGAGGAAGTCAAGGTGTAGAGTCATCTACATCAGAATCAGAATAAGGAGGATACTCCTGCAAGTCTTCAGCGAAGACTCAGAAGCCTCCGAACACTGCTCCAAAACTCTCAAGCTCAGGTTCCACCCTAGGCCTCTTATCAGGGGGTAAGAACCTCTAATCATAGTAATCAAATCTTCTGCCATTTTAAGCATATGTTTCTTAGGCAGAGACCCTGAAGAACTAGGGAGACCCCACTGAAGTTAACCCTGGCCGGCCTCTAGAAGGAGCCTTGGAAACAGAAGGAGGGCCTAACCACCTTAGAAGGGAGGGAGAACAGCTACCTGAGAAGCCCTTCAGCCTGGCCTACCTCCTGAGAGGACACATCTTGTAACAGTAAAGTCTCTCCTGAGAATCCAGAGGAACTTCTGGTAGAACCACCGGCTCCAGGCCTCTAAAGAACCGGCGTCCGGGACGGTTCTTCCACCCTGCTAGGCGCTGCTTTGTCTTTGCGCTTTTTAGGCCATCCGGCGGCATGTTGTAATTACAACGCGCCCAAAACTAACCTGGCACAATCTAATCTTCTCTTAATAGTGCGTTTGTTAAATCTAGCACAAGAGCGACAGCCAACAACGTCGTGCTCAGGCCCTAAGCAAGGTATACACAATGTATGGTAATCTCTATGAGGTATCTGTTTCCCACAAAATACAGTTATTCACTTTTTCTGACATCCGGTTAAATACTGAGGCAAGAAAAACAAAATATTCCCCAGCGTAGTAACCCAACTTTGATTAGGTCTGAAACTCCGACTTCAGAAAATTTCAGAACGTACCTGCACTCGCAATACTGCTTCTGCATCGGACCATGCGGCAAAAGACTGAGGATATGGCGTGGTCATGCGCATTGTACCCTGGCGTCCTGATGTCAGTCAAATGCCTTGACCGACTGGGACAGCGGACTACCCAAGTGTTAGGACTGCAGCAATGTGAGATGAAGAACATCTGAAAAGACCATTGGACTAGAAGGGTCCACTGTAGCACCCTCTTATTCAGACGAGCGTATGGAAGAAGATTTATTGCTGCTACCATGGAGTATAGAGCCCTCGGGACCAATTCTGCTGGTGGGGTTTTTAATTGGAGGATGGCCCGCACATGAAGTCTCAGGTTTTGAAGTCGCTCTGAAGTGAGGAACACTCGTAGACTTCTCTTATCTATTTTGGCTCCTATGAAATCTATCACTTGTGTTGGAGCAAGGGAGGATTTGTCCAGGTTGATCGTAATACCTAGATGGGGAGCTAGCCGGAGAAGGTGATTTCTGGCTGCGCAGAGTAGATGCCTTGTTGGGGCGGACAGGAGCCAGTTGTCCAGGTACGGGAAGACCTGCGTTCCCTGGAGTCTCAGGTGGGCCGCTAACACTTTGGTAAACACCCTGGGGGCTGTGGTGAGACCAAAGGGAAGGACCCTGAACTGATAGTGACTGGCTCCCAGCCGCAAGTGGAGAAACCTCCTGGATCGTCTGTCCATTAAAATGTGGTAGTACGCATCCTTTAGGTCTATTGAGCACATCCAGTTGCTCTCCCGCAAGAGGGGGAGAATAGATTGAAGGGTGACCATCCGGAATTTTTCTTTGGTTACGGACAGGTTCAAGAGTGAAAGGTCGAGAATCGGTCTCAAGTCCCCCGTCTTTTTTGGCACCGGAAAGAACCTGGAGTAAAACCCTAATCCGAGTTGATCTGGGGGGGCAGGCTGGATGGCTCTTTTTTCTAGCAGCTGCTGGATTTCTGCAGCTGCCGCCTCCCTCTGATCGGGTGGTACATCGGGGAGGTTTTTGGGGACATGGTGCAGTGGAATTTTGTAACCTCTGGATATGATACGAAGCACCCAGCAATCTGACATAATGGACTCCCAAGCTGTCAGGTGCTTCAAGAAGCACCCCCCGACTGCCTCCAGAGTGGAGCAGTCTGGCAACCCTCAGGGCTGCTGCGTTGGCCGATCAGAGAAGGTTTCTCTGGACCCAAAATTTCTCGGGGCCCCTCTGCCTCTAGGGCGGCGTCCTCCCTGTCCTCCTCTGCCATGGAAGGACTGGTTATCCGGAGCAGGATGGGAATGTTGCGATTTCCGGAACCACATCTTCTTCTGTCCCTTTTGGTTCTTGGAGAAGGACCTCTGGGGAGCAGAGAAGCGGACTCCGACGGTAGACAACGTCTTCCCGTCCTTTTCGCTCTGGACAAGTGTCTCGCGAACGGTCTTGCCAAACAAGGCAGAACCAAAGGGGGCATTCGCAAAGGACGCCTTGAAGGGCTCGACGAAGTCGCAATGTCGGAGCCAGGCCTGACGTCTCATGACTAGACCCGCTCCGCTGGCTCTAGCGGCTCCCTCTGTGGCGTGGGACAAAAGACGCATAGAGGTATTTGAAACAGATCTTAGAGTGGCCATACGAGTGGAGTACAACTGCTTGTCCTCCGCCGACATGGACTCTGGGGAGGGAAGCAGCGTATTCTTTGATAAGATCTCGCTGCATCCTGATGACATGTGCCATGTAGTTCAGGGACCTTACTGAGAAGGTCACTGAACTAAATACGCACTTCCCCAGGTGATCCATTGAGCGGGACTCCTTGCTTGGTGGATGGACAGAGGGGCTCTCCTGAGCTAATTCCCTCTTCGTGGCTGCCACCATCAACATGGCCTCTACGGGGGGGACCCTTGCTCCAATGGGACTGGTCTGCAGGGTGACTCAAAATCCTATCTGGGCATTTGGGGACTGGCTCCACAGTGTCCGGCTCCTTTCACGCCCTGGTGGTGATGAGGTCCACCAGGGGGTCGGCCGAAGGGGACACCTAAGAGGTAGACTGGCCTGCTTTGAATGCCTCCAGGAACACGGACTCGTCGGAGGAAGCCTTGGGGGCAGACCATCCCCCCTGATTCGGAGCATTTCCATGATGTCTCCAAAGGAGACATCCTCGGGGGGTGACCTTGGGGTGCCTTCCCCTTCATCCAAGTCAGTGTCCTCTGTTAAAGACTCTGGGGAGTCCATGCGTCTCCTCTTACACTTATGCTTGCGAGGCACTTCCTCGGGGGGACTGTCAGAGGAGGTCTCACCAGCAATATCCTGTTCCAGTAGAACAACCTGGGACATCGAAGCAGGCTGTCCCTGTGGCCGGGTGATGCAAGCCTGGCCCAGAAGAGAGGGAGTGCAGGGTGGAGCCGATGCAAGGACCGGGGGTCCGGATGCTCTCAACAGAGCCCTCTCCACTACATCGAAGGCCGAGGGGGAGCCTCTCTCCCTGGAATCCGAAAGCCGGCTCCCACTCGGATCCAATGAAGGGATCAGAACCGGCGCCAAGGCCACCGGATCTGAAGGACCCGTGTGCTCCGACCTGGATGGAGCCGAAGGCACACTGAATCCCTCGTTTCCAAAGCTCGGCCCACGGCTCCGAGAGGTCAGATCCGAAGGACCCGAGAGACTCTAGGGCAGGATCGGATCCGTAGTACCCAGTACTGTCGGTGCCAACCCACCCCCGGCTCCAACGCTGCCCGGGTCGGAGAAGGAGCTATTGGGGCAAGAAAAGGTGTCGAGCTCCCGAAGAGGAAAAACACTCCCATCTGCAGCTGGGCCTGGATGAACCTTCTCATCATCCGGTCCAGATCTGCATCAGAAAGACCATTTAAGAAATCAAAGATTTTCTGTCTTAAGTTTTCTCTCAAAACTTATCTGAAAGTCGCCATTTGCTCTGAAATCCAGCTGTCTCTTCTAAGAGTGGCAAACTAGATCTGAGGTCAATCAGGGTTGGCAGGGGATTATAGGTAAGGGGAGGAGCTAGGAGCTCGGATCCGAAGTCGATCCAAGACCCAAAGGTTGCTGACAAATGAAGTCCCTACTTCAGATATGTGATTCTGCTGAGCAAGTCCGCTTGCTTGTTTTCCTGAGAGGGGATGTATGAAGCTTTCAGGAAGAGGTTGCGTTTTGCTGCTATTTCCCACATTAGCAGGGTTATCGGACATAACTGGTATGCCTTTGTCCCTCCTTGTTTGTTTAGATACCACATGACAGTCGTGTTGTCTGTCATAATGTGGAGTCAACGTGGAGTAATCCTGGTTGCAGCACAGGAAGGAACTTTTAGAGCTAGGAGGACAGCAGCCATCTCCCTGACATTGATGTGCTGTTTTTGCAGGGCAGGGGACCAGCACTGTTGTACCCTGCAGGGTTGCTCCCCATTCTAGGTCTGATGCATCTGTGTACATACACTGGAAAGTGGAAGGAAGTTGAAGAGGAATTCCCTGGTTGCTGGAAACCTGCTGAATCCACCACTTCAGCTCTAATTTTAGACCGGGCAGAATGCGGATGAGTTTGTCAGCTCTGGGACCAAACAAACAGTCTTTAAGTACCATTGGAATTTCTTCATGTGCATCCTTGCTAGTGGGAACATGGGAATGGTAGCAGCCATGAGACCTATAGCTTGTAGAAACAGTCTTGCAGTTAGATGAGACTGTCACTAGACTTAGAAAATGGGAGGAGAGGGATTGTACCTTGTCTGGTGGTAAGAAGGATCTCATTAGAACTGTTCCGATTCTGCACTCTAGGAAAACCTTATTCTGTTGTGGGAGGAGAGAGGATTTTTGGAGGTTGAGAGTAAAACCCAGGTTGTTCAGAAGGGACATGTTGAACTGGAGATTTGCCCGAAGGGTAGACTGTGATTCTTCCAAAATGAGAAGGTCATCCAAGTAATGGTAGATTTGTATTCCATTGGTTCTGCAGTGAGCGATGGCTGGGGCCAAGCACTTGGTAAAAACTCTGGGTGCCGTAGCCAAGCCAAAAGGCAATGCAGTAAATTGAAAATGAGAAGAGGGCCAGAGAAGCACAGGAACTTTATGTGTGAGGGTTTCACTGGGATGCCCAGGTATGCATCCTTTAGGGCTAGGGCAACCATGAAAGCATGAGGTGGAATGAGGGGTAAAAACGAGTTTGAAGGGAAAGCATCTTGAAGGAGGGAACCTGTAGGAACAGGTTTAGTTAAGAGAAGTCCAGGATAAGTCTCCAGGGGCCATCCTCTTTTGGGACTAAGAAGAGGCGGGAGTAGAAGCCTCGTCCCTCCTGAAATGAGGGAACTGGTTCTATGGTTCCTTGGGAGACTAGTTCCTGCAGGATGGGAGGAAGTAGAGGGAGTTGACTTTTGAGGGGGGAAAGGAATCCTTATTGGTGTAGGTTTTTCTTTCCAGGAAGGAAGTATCCTTTTTGGATCTGTAGTGATGGTTTTCCAAAAAGGGAGGCATTGGGTAAGGCAGGCGGACAGGGGCACTTGGGCAAGGCAGTCATGCAGAGGAGGGTCCCCCTCTATCTGGCTAGGGCTGTTTGTTGGAGGGGGGGGTGTTGTGGTTGAGGGGGTCTGGGATAAGGCTGTCTCCAAGATCCCCTACGTGGTCTGGCAGTAGAGGGGCGAGATGTGGAAGTAGCCCTCCTAACAAAGGATGTTTTGGCTGGGTAGTTCCTGCAATATCTAAGCACTTGCTGATGTCCCCAGTGCACAATGTCTTGCAGTTCCTTGCAAGTTTTTAAATAGTTCTGCAGCATTTTTGCCAAATAGAAGGTTGTTATCCAGAGACACATCCATGATCTTGGCTTTAAAATCATCTGGCAGAGGTTGTAGTCTGAGCCAGGAGTATCTGCGCAAGGTGGATGCAGTGGCAGAAGATCTGGCAACTGCTTCTGCTGCTTCTTAGCTGTGGCGGATAGAGTTGTCTGGCTACTTAGGTGGCCAGTGACAAATTGGAGGAAATGTCAGATTTGGCTGAACAGTCTGGGGTGGCAGCCAACAAGGTAGAGGTCCGAGAGACTAGGTCTAGGGCATACTTCACCATGTGGGTTTGACAGTTTATAGCCCTGAAAGCTAGGGTAGATGAGGTGTATACCTTTTTCCCATCCTGTCCATGGTTTTGCTGTCTTTATTGGATGGCAGTAGGGAAGCAGAAGGCAATTACCTAGACTGTCTGGGGATACTGCAACAGCTGTGTCAGCCAAAGGTGGTTTTATTAGAAACTTTTAGTCGTCAGGGCCTTTGTAAAACTTGTCCAGCCTCTTAGGGGTAAGGAGGTTGAGAGCCTGGGTTCTTGGAAACAGAAGTGAAAGCATTCAAGAAAGTTGGGAGTACTGGAGGGATGGGTGAAAGGGAGCCAAGCTGTAGAAGCTCAAAGTATCTCTTTTAGGTTTCAGAGACTAAAAGAAGTATCCAACTTGAAATACTCATTTTTTAGATAGGTCTCTCCAAATGATAAGTCCTCAGGTGGGGAGTCCCCTTCAGGCGAGTAATGGTCTATGGGAGAGGCAATCTTTGAAACACAGGACAGAGATTCCTCAGAAGAGGAATAAGACTGGTCTGCGTCTTCACAGTTTGCTGAGTAGATGCTAAAGGCAGGGAGGAGGCAGAAGCTGGCCTAGCACTCAGTACAGGGATGCTAATGGGAGTAGGGCCTGTAGGCCTAAGAGCCATAAAGACCTGCATCAAGGAGGAAGTGAACGACTCCCAGTCTGGGGCTGCCGGAGGCATCAGGCTCAAGTATTTCATTTTCTGTTTCCTTTTAGAAGGAGTTTGCGTCTGGGTGGGCAAGGAAAAGTACAGTTTTGTACCTACCATAAATGTAGATGTTAGAGTGCTCATACAGCTGCAGTCATTACAAATGGGTTATCCTGCCGTCAGGCGGGTCCTCGGTCAGCCGAATTCCAAAGTCTAGGTCCGGCGTCGGTTGTCGTCGCTTCTTCCCGGACGTCAGTGCGGCAGGGGTATAAAAGAGGCAACCGACACCATCTTCTTCAGTTTTTCTTGCCCCAGATGTCAGGTGCCCCCAGAAGGAAGGCCAAACATAAATTTATGTAATCATGCAATACAGAATAATCAAAAAACATTAGTTGCAAGCAAATACACCATAAAAGAATACCCCAAATAGGTTGTATGAGAAGGTGTTTGTCATAAGGCCTGTCCTAAGAGGGGACGGAGGGGGGGGGGACCTGGACTGCAGCTGTATGAGCACTCTAACATCTACATTTATGGTAGGTACAAAACTGTACTATGTTCATCGTGCATACAGCTGCAGTCATTACAGATGGGAAGAATCCCAAAGCTAAGTAGGGGTGGCAGGCACTAAGTGGAGCTAGGAGGAGCAAGGATGCCCTGCAAGACTGCTGTGGCAAATCCTGCTCAAGATTTAGAGTATAGTGGAAGGTGATGGTGCTTGGAGAAAGTGTGCACTGAACTCCAAGTGGCTGCTTCCAAGATGTCCTTGGTAGGGACCCCCCTGAGGAAAGCTGCAGAGGTAGCTGTGGCCCTGGTGGAGTGGGATCTGATGCATGTAGGCAAAGTTTTTCCATGAAATGAGTAACAAAAGCGTATGCAGTGGGCTATCCATTTTGAGATGGTCTGTTTGGAAATGGCCTTTCCTTGAGCACCTGTAGCATAGGACACAGTTGCTCGGATTTCCTGAATGGCTTTGTCCTGTCCAAATAATAACAAAGTTGTCTGTGAATATCCAAGGAATGTAGTAGTCTTTCCCCTTTGTTTTGTGGATTAGGATAAAAAGGTAGGCAAGTGGATAGTCTGATTCAAAGCTACACTGGATACTACCTTTGGCATAAAGGTAAGGTTGGTTCGTAAGGAAACTCTGTCCTGATGGAAAATGATGAAAGGTTGCACAGCCATGAGGGCCTGTAGCTCTGAAACCCTGCGTGCTGAGGTGATAGCCAGAAGGAAGGCTGCTTTCCATGACAAGTATTGAAGTTCTGTTGGAGAAGTTGGCTTGAAGGGAGGAAGGGTCAGCTTTTCCAATACAAAGTTGAGGTCCCAAGCAGGGACTGGTGGTTTCCTTGGGGGTTTTATATTCTTTGCCCCTCTGAGGAACTGCCTTAAGAGAGGATGAGAGAATAAAGGAGGATCTGTGTTGTATTGTGCAGAAATGGCTGAAGCGTGGATTTTGATGGAGGAGAAGGAAAGTCCACTGTAACATCTCAGCTAGATACTGTAAAATTTGAGGTAAATTTATTACCCAAGGATTCTGGCCCTTTTCTTGATTCCAGGCACAAAATCGTTTCCATTTGGCGGAGTAGGCTTTTCTAGTAGAAGGTCTTCTGGCCTCCAAGATGACATCCTGCACCTCCTTGGAGAGGAGGGTCTGTTGGGAAATCAAGGAATTCTCCATGCAGCTAGATTTAGGGTTTTGAGCTGGCTGTGAAGGGTTTTGTAGTTGTGCTGGGACAACAGAAGAGGGACTAGAGGTAGGATCCATGGTGGGGAATGTGTCAGGCTCTTCAGGAGCGGATACCAGTGTTGTCTTGGCCTGTCTGGAGCAATGAGAATCATTTTCGGCCTCTCTGCTCTGGCTTTTAATAGGACTTTGGGCAGCAGAGGAAAAGGCGGAAAGGCATAGACTGTTAATGTTGCCCAATTGAAAGAAAGTGCGTCCACTTTCCAGGCCTGTGGATGATAGGTCCTTGAACAAAATTTTTTCAACTGGTAATTTCTGTGGGTAGCAAAGAGATCTATGTCTGGCTGTCCCCATGCCGGAGTTATCTTTGTGAAAACTTGGGGATGCAACTTCCATTCGTGTGGAACTGTCATATTTCTGCTTAGGCTGTCTGCCAGTGTGTTTTTCTTCCCTGGCAGGAATTGCGCCTGTAGTTGAATTGCAATTCCAGTGCTGTGTTCCATAGGGTCATGGCTTGCCTGCACAGGGGGTATGAATGAGTTCCCCCCTGTTTGCACAGGAGGTATGAATGAGTTCCCCCCTGTTTATGTACCACATCACTGTGGTGTTGTCTGTCCTTATCAATAGCTGGCCTTGATGCAGTAGGTCTTTGAAGGTCATAATAGCATTTTGTACGGCTAGCATTTCCTTTTGGTTGATGTGTAGGTGCTTCTCTTTTTGGGACCATTTTCCCTGAATGCACTGATCTGTCATGTGTGCTCACCAGGCGTAGTCTGAGGAGTCTGTTGTGATGATTTGAGTTGCTTGAGGTACACAGAAAGGGAGACCTGTGTTTCTTTGGCATTGCTGGAGCCCACCACAGAAATTCCTTTTGTAGGCATGGAATTAGTGGTATAATTGTTTCCAAGCTGTGGCTGTGTTGAGACCATAAGTTTTTTAGGTATCATTGAAGTTTCCTCATATGCAGCTTTGGACATGGGATTAGTAGGATGCAAGATGCCATGAATCCCAGAGCCTGCAGGACTTTACTTGCAGTCAGCCTGTTGAAGGCTGCCATTTTGCTGAAGTACTGAGACAGTTGCCCTTGTCTGGCGTGAGGTAGGCCATCTGGGTGGTTGTATTCAAGGTGGCACCCAGGAAAATTATTTGTTGAGAGGGTATTAGTTTTGATTTCTTTTTGCTGACTGTGTATCCCAGAAAGTTCAACAGCTTTATTACAAACGCCAGGTGTTTCAGTAGTATGTCCTTGCTGTCCGCTTGGAACAGGCAGTCGTCCAGATTATGGGTAGATTTGTATTCCTTGTAGTCTTCAGAAGGCGATTACTGATGCCAGGGATTTCGTAAGCATTCTGGGCGCAGTAGATAAGCCAAAGGGCAATGCAGAGAATTGACAATGCGTTGAACCTGCAAGAAATCTGAGGTATCTTCTGCAATCTTGTCTGATAGGCACATGCAGGTATGCCTCCTTGAGGTCTAATGTTACCAGCCAAGACTCCTTGCCCAGCATGGGAAGAAGCTGCTGTAATGTGAGCATCTTGAATTTTGGTACCTGTAGATGTGTGTTTAGGATGGATAGGTCTAAGATCGGTGTCCAATCTTTGTCTTTCCTTGGTACCAGGAATAGTCTGGAATAAAACCCTTGACCTTGCTCTTTTGCAGGAACCTCTTGAATCGCTTTCATGTCCATGAGAGCTGAAATTTGCTTTTGTGCCTCTGCCCTTTGATTTTGTGGCAGGTTTGGCATGCCTCTCATTTTTGGAAGGGTGTGAAAGTGGAACCTGTAGCCTCTGCCTATAATGTCCAGAATCCATTTGTCTTTTGTAACAATATGCCAATTTGAGAATAATGCCAGTTTTCTGCCCAAAGGTGCTGCCATTAAAGCTTTGCTTGGCAGGTATAGGGGGAAGTCATTGTGTCTGTTTTCTAAATGACTGTGATCTATCTTCTCCACCTCTTAGGGTTGGTGCTTGCCACTGTCTGGCTCTGAAAGATCCTTGAGGTTGCCCTCTACCCCTTGGGCGTCTGTATCTGCCCCTTTGAGGTCTGTCCGTGGCTGGAAAGGACCAATTTTTTGAAGGCCAGTTTCTGCTGAAACGTGGAGGTTGTACCTGCAGGAAATCTTTCACTGTTTGAATTGATTTAGCTTTTTCCTCCATTTTCTTTAGTACCTCTTCAGCTTTAACACCAAACAATACATCTTTTTTGAAGAGGTTCATCTAATAATTTAGCTTTGACATGATCTGGTAAGGCTTGCTCTTTGAGCCAAGCATGCCTACGTGTAACAGAACCCGTAACAGCAGCTCTACATGAGGCCTCTAAAGCATCAAAACCACACTGCAAGGTATGTTTACCCACTTGCTCTGCACCATGCAACAAATCCTGCAACTATTTTAAATCTGGTTGTTCTGGTTGTGTCATTTTGCTTTTCAACTGAGATAACAAAAATTGTTGATACTTTAACATATGGAACTGACAGTTTAATGCCCTCATGGTTAAAGTGGCTGAGGTGTACACTTTTTTTCCCTCACCTTTCTAAAGCTCTGGAATCTCTCTCTGAAGGTAATGGGTTTTTAGCAGTAGAGGCCTTAATTCCCTTGGAACCCTGTGAAATAGTTTCTGGGTCAGCAGTATGGCCTTTGTATAGGAAATGGTGAGAATCAGGAACCCGGTAATACCTGTCTGGTTTAACAGGAGCTGGAGGCAAAGAATCTGGATTAAGGCTGGCTTCTGTGTACACATCATCCAATATACCTAAAACAGGAGGGATAGCCAGGGGCCTATGCTGGGGGAGCAAAAGAAAATCCCTGAGCCTTTTCTTGGAATCTGAGTAATCTTGGCCTTCCCAGTGAAAGTGTTCCCTCAATGTATGTAAGGTTTCCCCAAAGGAGTAGTCCTCAGGGGGGGAGACCGAGGGAATAGACTCCTCTGCATCAGAGTCTTCGAAAGGAGAATAGGCATAATCCTGGTCCTGGTCCTCAGAATGTTCAGAGGTAATAGAGGCTTGATCTGAGGAAGGGTAGCCTTACTCTAACCTGGGCCTTTTGTCAGAGGGGGGTTGAGAACCCCTGATAAGAGTAATCAAATCCTCAGCCATTTTGAGCATCTGTTTTTTAGGCATGGGGCCTTGAGAGGGTGTCTGAGGTCCCTGTTTTTTGGTCTTCATGGCTGCTTTAGATTTAGTGAAAGCTTTAATAGAAAAGGAGGCAGGCCTGAAGACACCTTGAGAAATGGCAGGCCTGTCTAAACTCAGTTTCCCCAAGAGTGGCGTCGGAATTTGCAATAGAAATGGGGACCGAGGAGCCTGCGACCTCGGGTACTGAAGACAATGGTAATGTAGTGTCATCGGTACTCACGGGCTGCGTAGGCGCCTCGCTGAAAACCGGAGAACCGGTAGTCGGCCTTAGCGTGGTGTCAGTAGTCGGTGCAGACCTCGTGTGTCGGTCCTTATCTTTGCGTCTCTTACTCAAAACTGGAGTCGGAGTATCCGACGACATAATACAATTAAATTTTTTTACCAAAATAGTGACGGGCGAACTCCGCCCGGCGCTTAATAGTGTACTTGTTGAATCTAGCACAAAAACGGCAGGCCGAGACGTCGTGGTCTGGGCCTAAGCAAGGTATACAGAAAGAGTGAAATCCTTGTGCGGTATTTGCTTCCCACATGAAATACAATTATTAACTTTGTCTGACATCGGTCTGAGGCAAGAAAAGTTTCCCCAACGGGTGCCAGCTTTCAAGAAGACTTCGGCTGAAATATTTTCGTAAATCTCAGGAGCTGGCCGACCGGCACTTGCGAACTGCTTCTGCTTCGGGCACCGCACGGCAAGAAAGACTGAAGATGGCGTTGGCTGCCTCTTTTATACCCCTGCCTCACTGACGTCAGGGAAGAAGCGACGACAACCGACGCCGGACCTAGACTTTGTAATTCGGCCGACGAGGACCCACCTGACGGCAGGATAACCCCATCTGTAATGACTGCAGCTGTATGCACGATGAACATCTGAGGCATGTACTGGTGTAGGAGAGGTCTCAGTTGGCTGGTCCAGTGAAGTTTCCCCCTCGATGTCGTTTATGACGGACATTGCAGTAAACTCTGCCGATGTGTTTTCTGTGGGTACTGACACTGCCTCTTCCAGAGGAGCCATCAAAACCAGAGTAATCGGGTGCCCCTTGGCCCCTAGAATGATAGTCGGCGGGACACCTGAAGGCAGAACGGCATCTGGAGAAGGCCTGCAAACCTTGGCCTTCTTCTGTGGTTGTTCAGCTTGGGCAGCCAACTTGGGATCCATCCTAAGTACTAGCCGTTTAAGCCTTTGGTTTTCTAAAAATAGATTTAATGCAGACAGATGGCTGCGTAAGGTCTTGGGTACGAAGGATTGGCAAATAGAGCAGGCCTTGTGGTCATGCTCCTTACCCAAGGAAAAGACACAGCGGTCGTGGGAGTCTTTGTGCGGAATATGGCGCCCATGACTACATCTTTTTCTCTGACATCAGCTAGAGATAAACAACTACAGCAACCAAGCTAAAGCTTAAGTACAAAAAAGGCAAACCCCAACGAGGTACTTATCTTTTAGAAGTCTTTGTACATTGGAGCGAAGCGGTCGAAGTAATCGTCATCTGCGGCTGAAAGTTCTGGGGTCTGTGTGCGTGCCAACATCACAGTTATACTTCAAGGTTTATGGCCCAACGTGTGATGTCCCACACACCTACGTCAGCCAGGCTTAAGCTTTTGTACAGGAGCAGATGTCGGGTCGCCCGAGGGCTGGAAATCCCACAGTATGAATACTGCAACATGGGAATAGAACATCTAAGGGATTTGACCTTCCCAAATTATCTCTGTATTAGGTAGAATGAGCCAATAAGATGCGACTGGGAGGAGTGTCCCTCCTCAAATTTACAGTAGGGAAGGGCAACAGCAAAAGCCACAAACTATACAAAAATTCAACCACAGATCAACATTTATATAAATGGAGACACAGAAAAGTAAATAATTCAGTCAAACAAATAAATAAAAACAGTGCAGAACTGTTACACGAATAAACAATGCAACGTACGAAAATATACTTGTGTAGCTCTAACTCAGATTGCTTAAGTAGTAGTCTCAGTCAGGCATAACTGGAGCTCAGCAAGATAAGCTGCAAATTTGGTCAGACATAACCCACTGGTTTTGGCCTGCACCTCAGAAAAGTATATCCCAAACAGAGACCCCAAGACTGATCCCTAGGGAACGCTGCTCGTTACAGGTCTAACTGCTAGAGGTGGCTTCCCCTACTTTGACTAGAAGGGTTCCATCAGTGAGCCAGTTTGCTACTCATCTGGGTAATAAACTTTCAACTAGGCATTAACTGTATATGTATTATGTAACTGTATATGTACTATGCCCGAATGGGGAATAGTGTCAAAGGCTTTGGCCAGGTCAAGGTAGGCAGTGTCTTCCCGTCATCCATGGCTTTGGTGACTGTCTCAAACAAGTAGACCAAGTTTAACAAATATGACCTTCCCTTGATGAAGCCAAACTTGCTGGATCGAGTGTCTGGAGGTTGCCAATGTCCTTGTTAAGAGGCCCATGACAATCCGTTCCATGGCCTTTTAGATCAAGCTAATTAGGCTGATGGGTCTAAATTTCCTGGATAGGTGGATGCTCCACCTTTGTGCGAAGGAATGACAGTGGCTGTCCTTTACTCAGCTGGGACAAAGTCAGTACTCAGGCTCTGGTTGAATAACACGCCTAATGGTGCTGCAAGTTCCTGCCCGAGTTCATGTATGATGCAACCTGGGATGTTAAACTGGGTCCATGGGGGCTGTATTTTTTGCCTTTGAGAGGGCAGTGATGACCTGTTCCATACAGATGTCCTGATTTACTGATTGAGAGCACAGGGGTGAAGTTTTCGCTGAATCCGTCAGCCAGCAGGTTGGCTACATCTATGGCATTTGTGTATGTGGTGTCCTTGACCACCAGTTCTGAGCAGATCCAGGTGCTTCTTTTGAGACTGCGGACATATGTGAATAAGGCTTTATGATTGTCTCTAGTAGATGTGGCCAATATGGACTTGAAAAATGCTTTGGAGAATTTCACTAGTGCTCTTATTTGCTTGTTCAGGCTAAGGAGAGATTGCTTCCAATTGGCCACCTGCTCCTTCTTGGTCCTGGACAGCAATGTTTTCCTTTTGTTATACAGTTTATTTCTTGCAGATGTTCAGCAGACAGGTTTACTCTCCTTGGGGAGGATGACTTTGCCCAGTCAGGTATTCCCCGATTCCATGCATCTATATAAATGTTCGTATAGTATACTTGTGCAGATTTGGACATTGGTGCCAGCTCTTACAGAGAGGGAGAGGGCTGTGAAGCTGTTTATACCATCCCTCTGGAGGCTGTAATCAGCTTTGGAGAATTTTTTTTGATTGACCCTAGCTAGAGGGGGGGGGGGGGGTTGGGGGAGATGGTGACTTCGAACATGACCGCTTTATGGTCAGATATTACAAGGGAGGAGGATACTGCAGGAATGCTGCAGTTGTTACTCATGTTGGTTAATACCAAGTCCAAGACATTATCACCTCTTGGGGGGTATCGACTAGCTGTTCCAATGCAACAAAAGAGGAATCTCTGGACATTTGTGCTCTGGCATGAGTAGTTTTTCCAATGTTTGAGTAGTTAGTCACCCAGGATCAGGATAAAGGGTTGAATCTTGATAGACTCAAAGGAGGTCCAGACAGGCGAAGTGGGCATCTTGAGTCAAATTTGGGGGCCTGTAGCTAGCTATGATTTGAATAGGGATCTTGTCAAATCACCGACATGTGATAGAGCCACTGAGAATAAAGACAGTCTTTTTTAGGGCAACCATGTTTTAGTACCATAGTAACTTAAAGCAAAGCCATTGACAAGAGAAGGAACATTTGCTCAGCTTCAGTACTAAGTAATAGTGTAATAGCAGCAAAGTGTACAACCCTACCTTCCTACACCGCACAACCTGACACACTAAGACCTTTCAAAACTGCCTTAAAAAGCTTCTACCTTAACAATTCTATCTGTACCGGTGCTCAAAAATCTAAAGTTTCCATAAACATTCTACCCCTTTCCTTCTCCTTTATCAACTTGTCACATCTTTTCTTTATACTCCAGTGGTATTACTGCATTAGCATTGTACATAATGGAATATAGATCATATATTGTACTAAAACTATTTGCCCGTGGACATGCTTCTGCCTATAGTTACTTTTTGTGCTTAATCTTTTATATATACAAGTTTTTTTCTTTGTTATTTGAAGAGCTTCTCCCCCCGGGCCTTCACTGAAAATGGGTTTCTGACCCAGTGGACTTTCCCGGTCAAATAATAAATGAGCAATGGCAAAGCCAATAGTTACAGTGCAAAATTGTCCACCAGATCCATCATTAAAAGCAATATGCAGTTTTATTAAACAAAACATGGCAATGCTATTAAAAACAGCAGCACAGGTATCAGAGTTGTGCCAAAGCACTACATGCTAGATCACAATTCAGATGCACAACAATATAACCGATAAAAAGTGACAGCACTTCTCCATGGCTGCAATACTCCCAGATGTTTAAATAGATAGTGCAGTGACATTAATGGTGTCACATCTGCCTGACAGATAATACATGCACTCTGTCTTTGCTCAAATCTTAAGGATCTCTTACTAGCATTTCTAACCTGCAAACTACTACCCATATCTCCACCAGTTCTACTTCTCTCAGTAAAACTCAATTCTCCTTTTTCTATTCCAATTATTTAACTATACATATATTTGTGTTTGTTAGACATTGTAAGTATATAATGTCAGACTGATTTTCAGATTATAAAACAAGCAAAGATGTTATTTGTATACTGTACTTTGTTTTGTTATATCGAAAGACATGCGTAAATAAATGG
>NC_056751.1:98991552-99001552 GCF_019279795.1 Protopterus annectens | reverse complement strand
AGTGAAAGAAAGTAGAGGTACAGCCTGAGAAAAATAGGGGGCTGGAGGGAGGGTAACCAGGACTGCAACAGTGAATACACTCCAACATCTACATTTATGGTAAGTGTACACAACTGTACTATGTTCTTCGTGTTTCACTGCTGCAGTCATTACATTTGGGTAGATTCCCAAAGCTATGGTTGGGTGGAGGGAATTATACAGCATTAGGTCCAGCTATAAGGCCCTGCAGGACAGCAGTGGCAAAGCCAGCTCTGGATTTAGAGAAAAGTGGTAAACGGTAATGTTTGGTGAATGTATGAACTGAGCTGCAGGTAGCAGCTTCTAGAATGTCCCTGGTAGGAACACCTCCGAGAAAGGCTGTTGAAGTAGATGCAGCCCTGGTGGAATGGGATCTGATCCCCTGGGGGATAGTTTTTCCATGGTGCATATAGCAGAAACAAATACAATGGCTTATCCATTTGGAAATGGTTTGCTTTGAAATAGCCTTTCCCTCTGCCCCTGCAGCAAATGCTACCAGCAGTTGTTCAGATTTTCTTTGAGATTTAGTCCTGTTTAAGTAAAATCTAAGTTGTCTGTGTACATCCAATGAATGTAGAATCCCCCCCCCCCTTGTAATGTGGATTGGGAAAGAAAGTTGGCAAATGAATGGTCTGATTAAGAGCCACACTGGATACCACCTTAGGCATGAAGGATGGACTGATCCTGAGAAATACCCTGTCCGCATGAAAAATGATGAAAGGCTCCACTGCCATAAGAGCCTGTAATTCGGAAATCCTTCTAGTTAAAGTGACTGCTAAAAGGAAAGCTGTTTTCCAGGAGTCAAATTTTATGTCTGCAGTAGCAGCTGGCTCGAAAGGAGGGAAGAGAGAGAGAGTTTCTCAAATACAAAATTAAGGTCCCAGGCAGGGGTTGGAGCTCTCCTGGGTGGTCTTTAAGTTTTTGGCCCCTCTGAGATACTGCTTTAGCAGAGGATGAGAGAAGAGGGGAGGTTCTGTGTTGTAATGAGCTGAAATGGCTGAAGCATGGATTTTTATGGAAGAAAAGGACAGGCCCTTGTGAAGCATCTCAGTTAAGTATTGCAAAACCTGAGGAATGTTGGGCACTGCTGTGCTTATCCCTTGAGATTGATTCCAGGCACAGAATCTCTTCCATTTGTCAACATAATATTTTCTAGTACTAGGTCTTCTCGCCTCCAAAAGGACATCCATCACAGGTTTGCTGAGGGATGCTTAGAGTGAATTTAGGTGATTAGCCACACTGCAAGATTCAAAGTTTGGAGCAGTGTGCGCAGAATTTGGTTGTTCTGCTGAGACAGTAAGTAAGGTGTCTGAGACAGGTACCACGGTGGAAAGTGCGATACTGTGCAGGAGTGGGTACCAGTGTTGGCGCGGCCAGTCTGGAGCAATCAAAATCATTTTTGGTTTGTCCAGTTTGACTTTTAGTAGAACTTTGGGGAGCAGAGGCAGAGGAGGAAAGGCATAAACTGATAGGTTTTTGCAGCTGAAGGATAGAGCATCCACTTTCCAGGCTTTTTTGTGGAGAGTTCTTGTGCAAAATTTGTCCAACTGATATTTCTTGCGTGAGGCAAAAAGATCTATGTCTGGACTCCCCCGTTTGCTTGTCAACATTTTGAAAATCCGTGGTTCCAGTTTCCATTCGTGTAGGTCCATGAGGTTTCTGCTTAGTTAGTCTGCCACAGTATTCAGTTTTCCTGGCAGGATCTGAGCTTGTAGTTCTACTTGATAGACTGACAACACCACGGTTATGTGGTGACCTATCATTAATTGTCCTGGATGAAGGTAGTCCTTGAATGCGCCTTGACCGACGTCAGCCTTATACTCTGATATTCAGGCCGACCGAGGGACAGCGGACTACCCAAGTGTTAGGACTGCAGCAATGTGAGATGAAGAACATGCTGTCAGTGCATTCTGTACAGCTAGCATTTCTTTTTGATTGATATGAAGGTGCATTTGATTTGGGCTCCATTTGCCCTGAATGCACTTCCCTGCCAAATGAGCCCCCCAAGCATAATCTGATGCATCTGTAGTCGGGGTTTGGGTGGCAGGGGGTGGTGTGAATGGCAGCCCTTTGTTTTGGTGGCAGGCCTCTGCCCACCATAGGAACTCTAGTTGAAGGCAAGGTAGGACAGGAATCATGGTTTCCAGGCTGTGACCATGCTGACTCCATAGACTTTTTAAATACCACTGAAGTTTCCTCATATGCAGTCTTGCATATGGAATTAGAAGAATGCAGGAGGCCATGAACCCCAAGGCTTGCAGCATTTGCCTTGCAGAAAGCAGGGTTTTTGTGGCCACCTCATTGAAGTAAGTCACCAAATTAATTTGCTTCTCTGGCATAAGGAAAACCATCTGGGCAGTTGTATTCAAGCCTGCACCCATTTTTTGAGAGGGTACCAGTTGTGATTTATTTTCATTTATATAGTGTACCCTATACAAGTTAGAACCCTTTTTACAAACGCCAGATATTTTAGAAGAAAGGACAATCGTCCAGGTATGGATATATTTGAATATTTCTTTGCCTTCAAAATGCAATTACTGGAGCCAGGCACTTTGTAAAGACCCTGGGCACAGTAGACGAGCCACAGGGCAGTGCAGAGAACTGGTAATGCAAGAAGCCTGCTTTGAAGCGGAGGTATCTTCTGCAAGATTCCCTGACTGGGATATGCAGGTAAGCCTCTTTTAAATCTAGAGTTGCCAACCAGGCATCTTTGCATAGCATAGGAAGTAACTGGTGAAGAGTCTGCATTTTGAATTTCAGGATGTCCAGAAAGGTGTTTAGAGTAGACAAGTCCAGAATTGGATGCCAAGATTTGTCTTTTCTGGGTACCAGGAAAAAAGTCGAATAGAAACCTTGTCCCTTTTCCTCTTCTGGTACTAGTTGAGTAGCCCCCATGCTCATGAGGGAAAGTACTTGTTTCTGGGCCTCTGCCCACTGATTTGGGGTTAGGTCTGGCCATCCGTTTGGAAATGGAATAGTGTGGAAATGAAATCTGTATCCCTGGGATACTATATTTAAAACCCATTTGTCCTGGGTTATAAGTTGCCAGTTTTTTGCATGAAGAGCCAGTTTTCCCCCCCAAAGGGGTGGCTAAAAGGTAAGTGCTTGGTAAGTGTAAAGGGAAGTAGAGACCCCTTACCATATGGAGGTGTCTTGTTTCCAGATTTAGAAGAGGAGGCACCCAATTATTTTGTTCTGAAAGTCCCTTGGGACTGAAACCTGATGCCTTTACAATGTCTGGGTTTGACTAGAGTGGCTCTCAAAGGAACTGGAAAAGACCAGTTCTTAGTAGGCCAGTGTCTACTAAACCTTGGAGGTTGTACTTGTAAGAAATCTTTCAGTTTGCATAGATTTAGCTTCATCTTCCATCTTTTTTAGAACTTCTTCAGCCTCATTACCAAAGAGACGGTCCTGTTGTACAGGAGCATCTAACAATTTTGCTTTAACATGATCAGGCAGATTTTGTGCTTTGAGCCAAGCATGCCTTCTTAGCACAGACCCAGTTACAGCAGCCCTGCAAGATGCCTCCAAAGAATCAAAACCACATTGCAAAGTATGTTTTCCAACTTGTTCAGCTGAATGCAATAAATCCTGTAAATCTTTATTTTCCACACAATCAGAAATCAACATCATTTTCTGTTTAAGCAGTCCCGGGATATGCTGATATTTTAGCATATGAAATTGAGAGTTTAAAGCCCCGACTGCCAGGGTTGCAGAAATGCAAACCTTCTTACTCCATCTATCCAGCGCCCTGGAATCTCTATCAGAAGAGGTAGGATTTTTAGTGGTAGAAGCCTTAAAGCCCTTGGGACCCTGAGAAATGGTTTCAGGATCTGCAACAGGATCTTTGAAAAGGAATTTGTGGGAGTCAGGAACCCTGTAGTATCTGTCTGGCTTACAAGGAGCCAGAGGCAGAAAATCAGGAGCCATACTAGATTCTGAAAAAACATAAATCAACAATGTCTAGAACAGGAGGTATAGCCAATGGCCTATGCTGAGGAAGAAGAAAATCCCCAATTCTCTTTTTAGATTCAGAAAAATCCTGGATTTTCCCAGTGGAAATGTTCCCGTAAGGTATGCAAAGTTTCCCCAAAAGAAAAATCCTCAAGGGGAGAAGCAGAAGGAATGGAATCTTCTGCATCAGAGTCGTCATAAATAGGTATAGACAATTCCTGCTCATTAGAAGAGTCAGAAGAAACAGAATCCTGTTCAGAGGATTCATAATCAACATCTTGCCTAGGCCTCTTAGAAGGTGGGGTTGGTTACCCCTGATCAAAGTAATTAAATCTTCAGCCATTTTGATCATTTATTTTTTAGGCATAGGGGCTGCACATGTGGCCCAGGCGTCCTTTTTTAGGCATAGGTCGAGATTTTGGCCTTAGTTTTGAAGATGGCATCGGTCTAATATACAAATCTGTAGGCCTGAAAACACCCTCAGAAGCCGGTGCCTGAACAGCGGCTCTGGACCCATCCAAGGTAGAGACATACACGGGTTCCATAATTGAAGCATCTTGCGGCATACCGGACTCCGAATGGGTCTCAGTAGAGGCCTGCGAATCAGAAGTAGCGGGTATCAGGGGCTGCGAAAGCACCTCACTGAGTACCGGCAAACTGGCGACCAACTTAGAAGCATCATCGGCAGTTTTGGACCTCAATGGCCTGTCTTTTTCTTTGCGTTTTTTTAGGTATTCCGGTAGTCTGATTGCTAACCGATGACATTTCTGGATAAAGCGTGAGCCAAAATATTTAGAAGCAAAAATGTACCGACGCTTGATACTGCGTTGATTAAATAAAGCACAGAACTGACAGCAAGGTACATTATGGTCAGGACCTAGGCAAGGAACACAGTACAAATGAAAATCCTTATGCGGTATTTGCTTCCCACAAGTAATGCAATTATTAACTTTTACTGACATCGGTAAGGAACAAGAAAATGTTTCCCCTAATGGGGTACTTAGCTTTTTAGTTGAAGACTTGGGATCTGAAACTCGAAAACGAAAGTTTCAGGAGTCTGCTAACTGGCACTTGTGAACTGCTTCTGCTTCGGGCACCGGGTGGCAAGAAAGACTAATAATGGCGTCAGCTGCATGTTTTATACCCCTGACGACCCAACGTCACAGAAGGGACAGCAACCGACGCAGGACCCAAGACTTTGTTAATCAGGCCGACTGAGAGCAACCTGCCAGCAGATTACGTAAATGTAATGACTGCAACAGTGAAACACGAAGAACATAAGGATGCTAGCAGATGTTTTGCTTGAAAATAATTGAGCAGTATGATCCACGACAGAATTTTGTTTCATGTAGTAAAATGGCAGATTTCCATCCTCAGTACTTCTGTAAAGGTTATGTGAAGGACCCCACGGGATGCGACAGCAGAGAATGCAGCAGTTAAAAAACTTACACATCAATGACAGAAGGCAAAAAGAGAGCAGCAACAGAGTAATACTGTTTTGTAAAAAAAAAAAGAGAAAGCCAACTGGGAGAATAAGAAGAAAAAAATAAGACTAATACACACACTGTATGGGACAATTTGGAAACTGTTCTGGTATTTAAAGCTCAAGAAATTTGTTTTTTATACATAGAGACAGAGACTTTTTGTGACTTAATATTTGAAACTGACATATTTATGATGAAACTTCTGGAAATGTGTAACAAAAAGGACATTTATCCACAGAATAATTGTTTAAGTAGCAAATCAAATGTTAAAAAAAAAAATTTACTTTGCAGTTTAGAACTGATGAAGTGAAAGATGATGATTATGTTAATGCATGTAGGGTCTGTGCAAAACTGCTGACAACAGCATAAAGTTAGAGATGACCGAAACGTATGGAATGGAGGGTGGATATTGGAAGCAGTTTTGAAATGTGGAAAAAAAAAAAAAAACTTGCCAGGTGTCATTTTGTGGCTGGCCATAGAGGGATGCAAGATATGCTGGACAGCCTCAATCAAGTTTCTTGGTGAGGACTTTTCCCATTTAAATTTACAATTATAGCAAGGTACATGTAACCGGTGAGGGCAGAATGGAAATACAGCATGAAGGTGTGTGCCTGAATGTAGGAAAAAAGGGACACTTTGGATAGACTGTCAAAAACAAAACAGTAAATACTGAAAACATAAAGGAGAACCAGGAAGAAAACATACATGAGGAAGGACATCAAAAGGCTGAGGGAGAGAGAGTGAATTAGGTAAAGAAGAAAACGCAGCATAATAAAACAATATGGAAGTAAAAAAGAGGAGTGAGTTTACATAAAGAGAGGTCAGAAGGGATTGCCACTAACTTTTTTTTTACAACTTTATTTACAACCGTCATCAAGCATTCATTAACTACTTGCATTGCTGACATAAAAGCAGCATGAAAACAATGTACAAATACTCAGATTTAAGTTAATATACTTAGGTCACACCTTTTGTACTATATGTTACATATTTTTTTGCTTCCCCCGCACAAGACTGTCACGTGCGTTGTTTACACACAAAGCTTGCATTGTCTAACTTCCTAAAACATATAACACTTAAATAAGACTTAAACACACAGTTTTGTATCACTTTTTCACTTTTCTGTATTGTTATAATTTACAAGTCTGTTGCTCTTAGAACTGAATCTAGGTATTGTTAATACAAATGAGTTAGATTTTTTTTTTTTTTTTTAGCAAGTTTTGAACCGTTTCTTCTGATTGACAATTACATTTAAAAAGATAGCATTTAGACAGATAGCAAAACATGGAATTTCTAGTGTGCACAGACCAGAACAACCACCAAAAGCAATTTTAGTTAAAAGGTAAACAACCAAAACCGATTTTAGTTCAAAGGTTTAAGTAAGTTAATATGGTGAAAACAATTATGATTTTTGTTTATAATGATGCAATACAGAGAGATTTTTAGGAATGTTGAATAGCATGGAATTTTAGATTAGCTTGGATCCTTTTTGCTACTTTAATTTAAGGGAAGGCGTGGGGGTTGGTTTTTACTACAGCTGGATTTACAGTGGAAACTTTACTACTCCCACTTCAACTTAAGTAGTCTTCTTCTTTCGGCTTTTTCCCCCCGGTTAGGGGTCGCCACACAGACCACCTGTCCGCTCATGATTGGCAGTGGAGTTTTAGTGTTGAGTTTTGTTCTTAAATGCATTAACCATCAAGTGTTATGGATCGCTTGTCTGTGCTTACTAATAAACTGCGAATTCAACATATCCTGGATTGGATTTTTACTTGATTTGCTACGTTTAAAAGATTTGAGGAATATTTTTGTATGTTTATTCTGCTGTGAACACTTAGTAGAAAGCTTCTTAGTGTTCGTTTTGTTTAAATTCAAAATTCCAATGAACCTGTTTAAACAACTTTTCTATCATATTGCCTATACAGTTCGCCCCTCATTGTGACCTATTCATTAGTAATTTACAAAAAGTTTAATTCACCTCTGTATGGACTGTCCAACATGCACTGCAGTTCTGCTGAAGTCGCTGATCTAAATATACCACACAGTAATTTTAATCTTTTTGCTACATTATAACAAACTGTGGAAGGGAAAATCTGTCACTGTCTACTGGCAATGTTAACGGATCCCAACTAAGCATCAGTCTTTTCCGTTCCCACAAACAACTTGTGATTATTCTCTTTAATGCAGATGAGAAGCCCCAAGGGGAGGGAACAGTAGGCCCGGGACATGTAAAGAATCAGCAGTGAAACATACCAGTTCACCCCCTGGATTTTTTGTAGAGGTTCCAGACTAACCCCCTTATTATTTCTACAGAATTGTTTTACCATTGCCAGTAGTGTGTCATAAAAAAGCTGCAATGTCGATTGAATTGTAGGTGCTACGGTCACCCTATGAATTATTCAGGAATGAAAATAATCTTTCTAAAGGGAAGGGAAGGCAACTAATTTATAGTGTCCATCTTTCCAGTGTTTTCCCTATATCCTACTATTTCTCCAAAAGTTTTAAAACACTTGGGATATCGGTTGAAAATTGAAAATCTCACACTGGGTTGCCCAGTGTTAAAAGATCATCTGCATACAAAGATACTTTATATTCCTTACCATGAAAAAGACACAGTAATCATGGACTGGATAAATTTAACTACAAGTGGTTCTATATAAAATGAGTCAAGGAGCTCGCACTCTTTTTAACCAGCATCGACTTCCAACCATCTCAGAATTTTATCTGAAGCCTCTACAGGAGATGAAACTGAATGCCAAGGCACCCTTAACCAAGATCCTTAATACTGCAGTATAAACGAGCTGAGTTTAACTTATTCTGACAGCAAAGTCTGCATACAGAAATAAATGCATTCCTCTTTCATTTAGTTTCTATGGAATAGTCATGGTCAAAAAGAACCCTGGAATTCTGTCAGGTAATTATTTTACTTAGTATCCAAAATGTATAAAAAGTCCTCTTTTTTTTTTTTTTTTGTCTTATAACCTCAAGGAAAAAGTATCAAAATAGGTTGGGGACCCATTCTCACAGCTACTGTTGGTAGGAATACCCTGTAGGTCCATTCAATACCCAACAGGTCTAAAACATCAAACTACTCTAACAACTTATCCTTAATACGCTGCACAATTGTTTCCCTACAGTTTCTCAGACACCAGTAATGCGCAACTCCTTACTCCCAACCCGGTCTTCTAATTCAAGTATTTTCCCCTACAACTCCAATTCTTTTTCCAGCTCCAGAGATCCTTTGTTCCACCTACTAGCCTGACCCCCTCTTGGCCCTCAAGTTTATCGGAGTGAAACAGGAGGGGCATCTTCTGACAGCCTGCTTTCAGCACGCTGCACATAAGACTCAAGAGTTTATCTTCAGTAGCTCTTGCAGGATTTCCAACAAGGAAGCTTTGAAGTGCCTGCATGTGGCTTGGAGTTGGGTTGTCCTGGATGTAGTTTTTAGACTGCATAGTTGAAGCGGGGATCTGCCAAGCAGGTCATTGCAAGTGTAGAATACATTTTGCTTCTTTTCGACACTCATCCTTCACCCTTAAGACATTAACAATACATCTTAGCTCCCTCAGACACTGGTTGCAAGTATTTCTTGTTTTTTTGGCAGGAAACATTAGGATGGGGGTCGGGACTCGAGTCATTTCTCATTTCCTGACAGCAACACAAAAGCACATGTAGTTATGTCACCATCCCCACTGCAAATAGACACAAAGAAATTTTCTGAAGTTCTAGCCAATGAAAACATGGATACTAAGGATTGTTTGTAAGGAGAACAGGGACGCTGGAATGGTGCGCGAAATGCGAGGAGGATGCCATTTCAGAAGATGTAAGATTCTGGATGAGTGAAGACTATAAACAGAGGAATTGTGCGACAGAAAAATATGCAACTTGGGAAGTGAAAGTTGTTCCAGAATTGCTGTGTGTGGGGGGTCAAAATACTACACGTAATGTTGGCAAATATGGGAAGGCTAACTGTTGTGGATGTGAGATGGAGAGAAATTTTATTACAATTTTGTAAACATTATTACACTATGTGGTGGATAACATGAGAACTATAACTGCAGGGGACTAATTGTGATTCAACGGGAAAATGTAAAGAAAAGGGAAAAGATGGAAAAATACAGGAAGTGAAAAAGTAGTAAATGAAAAAGTGGTAAATTAAGTGTGTGGAACAAACATCAAGTCAATGGATTTATGGGGGCACCTGGATCTGAAAATTGGAGTAGCAGATGGAGAACAGTTGTCACGAGCTTTTCAGGCCATTTAGCAAATGGATGGAGAGGATAGAAGAAAGGGGATATATTAAAATAGGAAATGGAATCAAGAAAATTGAGAAATTATTGGTTGAAACTGGAGAGTGGGAAGTACTGCAGATTAAGGAAGGTTTGCAGAACCATAAAGGACATTTATAAAAACTGGTCTGAGTGGTAGATTGAATTCAAAACAAAGTGTTCTTTTTTTCCAGTGGCAAGACGATGCAAGCATAGAAGATAAAGTGAAAATGTATAGAAATGCGTTAACACAAAGAACATTATTGTACTCTATAT
>NC_056751.1:98951552-98986552 GCF_019279795.1 Protopterus annectens | reverse complement strand
GAGCCTAGACTGCTGTAAGGGATGATTATATTTTTCAGTGCAGGGGTGTTGTCTGGTTGTTTGAGAATTTTAAATGCTTCTGCAAGTTGGTTTAGTTGGAGAAGGCTTGGCAGTTCTATCCAGCCAAGGTTTTTTAGGTTATGGCAGTGGTGTGTCCTACAGGGGATGCCAGTTGCAAATCTGGCGATATGATTACAGCAACTGGAGAGCTTGTTAAGGTAAGATTTGCTAAGGTTAGTAAGCATGGGAGAGGCATAAAGACGGGTAGAGAGAAGATGCGAGTGGGAAATGGTTGCTTTAGCCATTGGAGTTGGGAAGAATTTTATCCTATAAAGTGACCCAGGTTGCTTTATGAATTTAAGGGTTTGGTTAAACATGCATGTCAATAGTTACTCCTACAAGTTTTGTAAAGGGGTCTGGGGAGATGATAGTGCCGTTGTTAGATTTTATGGTAAAGGATGTTTTAGAGTATTTATGAGTTGGGGAGAAAAATAGTAGTTTGGGTTTAAGATCAGGTGACGATCAGAGAGCCAGTTTTCAACTATGGCAAATATATGCTGGGTTGCTGATAGCAGGTTTATTGGAGAGGTGTCAGAACATACTAGCGTAGAGTTATCTGCATACTGAATGCAGGTAGCATCTGGGATGACTGTATGGAGATCATTAATAAAGACTGAAAAGAGAAGAGGTCTTAATATGGAGCCTTGAGGAACTCCTATGGTATTAGGTAACAGGAAGGAGAGCTTGCTCTGCCATAGTACTGCTTGTTGTCTACCAGTGAGGTAGGCATGGAACTATTGGAGAGCTTGGTTATCTAAAGATAAGGTTTTCAGAGTGTGGATGAGTAGCTGATGGTTAACCATATCGAAGGCTTTGGACAGGTCCAGAAAGACAGCTGAAGATATTTTGTTGTTATTCTGGTTTTGGATAATTACATTGGTAAAAGAGAGAGGAGGGCAGTAGATGTACTGTGGTGGGGTCTAAAACCATGTTGTGAGTTGGTCAGGAGTTTATTCTGAACGAGACAGTATAGGAGTTTTGTGCACACACTTCTCCATGATTTTGGCAAGTGGTGACAATATGGCTATCGGTCTATAGTTAGATAGTTCTGTAGATGTGCTACCTTTATGGAGTGGTATAACGTAGGATATCTTCCAGAATAAGGGGATGGTGGCTTCAGCTATGGTTCTATTGATTAGGATAGAGACGGGAAATGCTATAGCATCTGCAGCTTTTTGCTGGTATTCAGCTGGGAGAAGGTCTGCAGAGAGGGTAGTTGGCTTTAGTTTTTTTCAGTAAGGATCAGATGAAAGATGTGGAGACGGGTAAGGATCAGATGAAAGATGTGGAGACTGGTTGGAGGTTAAAGAGAGAGTAGCGAGCTAGGTATAGGATCATTTACTGAAGAGCAACTAGGAGTTAGTTGGTTGGCCAAGGACTGGATAGTCTCGGTAAAGAAACTATTGAAGGTATTTGCCACTTCTTCTGAACTTTTATGACAGGATGCTGCCGGGGTAGTAGTGGGGGATTGACCTGGGTGGAAGATTATTTATACCTGCCCAAAACTTTTGAAGGTTATTTTGATGTTTCTGTTGTAGATAGCAGTAACAGTTTTTTTTTTGTCAAGTATGATGGCTTTTTTAGTCACATTCCTTAGCTGCTGGAAATTAATATGATCTAGGGGGGCTTTAGTAGTATGCCACTTGGTCCAGGCTTTATTTCGGAGTATGATTTTAGATTTGGAGTCTTTTGAAAGCCATGGGGTGATTTTTATTTTAGTTCCGATTGACCGTTTCGGACGGTGAGAATCAAGTATGTTAAGGAATTTAGTATTAAAATATGCTACTGCCTCATCAAGGGGAAGGCGTTTTAGATCTGACCAATTACATGACTTGAGTTTGGTTTGGAATTTTGAGGTGTCAAAATTCTTCTTGCTTCTGACAGACCTATAGGTGGGCAGAGGAGTGCTGACGGTCTTGTATTTAATTATGTATGTGATGAGATGGTCACTGAGGTCATTGGGGAGGGTCCCCGACATGTACACATGGTGATAACTATTGATAGGTATCCAGTCAAGGATACTCTCTTTTTGGTTAGGTTTACCTATTCTGGTGAAGGAACATATGGTCTGTGAAAATCCATGAAGGTTAATATGGGTGGAGGAGGAGTCTGATAAACATGAGTTCCAGTCAATATTAAAATTAAAATCCCCCAGAAAAAAAAGGGTCTGGGTGTGTAATTTTCAATGAATGAAGTGTCTTTGCTAGAAATAATGCAGTCATGATGCAATGGGAATGGGAATGGTTGATATAAAAAATAAAAGAATGTGTCTTCTGTGAAGAATTATAGATTAGCACTCTGGAATAACGTTTATCTTGTGAAGTTGGTATTGTTGAGAAAACAAATGTACATGGTAAATGTTTGTATGATCCCAGTAAAATATAAGAGAGTACAACTGGAGTTTTCTTTCATATGGGGTTCATTCTAAAACACAAGAGGTATGGTGTATATTGTTTACTCTGCTTCTTTAAACTTGTACAGAATATTAGAGAGAGGGTAAAGGAGTAAAGAGAGTATTTTAAATACAAGTACAAAGCATTCTGGGAGATGACGAGAAAAGAAGAGTAAAAATATGTGAATGAAAAAAATAAAAATAAAAATACTAACTAAAAGAAAAAAATTATACAGAGAAAGATAGAAGAATGTGGTATAGTAATGTAAATGTATGAGAAAATTTACCACAAATGCTTAAAGCCAAAAGTGATGAACCAAGACAGAAGTGTGTCAGGATTTCCTATGGGGACTAGTAATAAATATGTTACCAGCAAAGGATGGAGGAAGGGGAATATGACATAAAAAAAAAGTTGAAAAAATGTGTTTATTTTGTGCGGAGGAAGAGACAACAGGACACTCTTCTTTGAAATATAAAAGTGGTGGAACTATGGAAAGAAGTTTTTTTTTTTTTTTTTTTTTTTTAAATATTAATGATAGAACATGCACACTAACATCTACCACACACACCGACCCAACCAATGCGGAGGCACTGAAAAGCAATCTTCCCAAACATCAAAAGACCTCCTAAGCCTACAAATGTCAACTATTATCCTCAGCAATCTCTAAAGCACTCACCAAAAGTAAAGCCAAATAACACACATATGCCTACACCCAATGGAGCCCCAAGAGCAAAGCCCATAAGGCAAGCCAATACATTATCCAGGACTCTTCTCATAGTGGACTCCACTGTACGACGCAGACACCCCACTAACCAGACTGAGCAAGGAGAAGATAAGTTAGTTACTTATCTGGAGCCAGGATCCACCAAGTATTGCATGCATTCAAGTCACTGCCCTGCAGGAACCAGTACAAGTCTGTCATGGTCCATGTGGGTGTTAATTACCAAAGACGTACTTCCCTGGACTATATGGACGGAGACATTGCTGTTCTCTCTGAATGCATCTCTCATGCAGGTATTTGCCGTGCATTAAGCAGCATTCTACTTTTATCAAGCCACAGCATGAATAAAGACACTGCACTTCAAAAGCTTAGCTTACTATCTGGTGTCTTTCCAGGGAGAGTCAACATTTGTCAGTATGGGAGGACATGGTTAGCAAACTATGTTAATTTGCAAAGGATGGTCTGCACTTGAAGGTTCGGAATGTTGACTAAAACTTTATCCACCCACTTACAGCCTTCTTTAGGAAATGCCAAATTGACAAACCTACTGGTGCAGCATATAACCTAAAGGTGTTGCTGCTCAATGCTTGGAGTGTAAACAAGAAACTCCAAACCCCTCAAGCTCTCCTCCCTCTGGAGAACACAGACATCTGTGCAGTTACCAAGACATGGCTTAAATTGACAGAAAAGTACTCTGGCAGTGCATGGCTTCAGTGCCTTCTACACATTTAGACCATCAGCTGCATAGAAAGGGGCAAAAGATGGAGTACCAATCTACATTAGCAACAGGCATAACTCTACATTGGTCAAACATGATGATGCCCTGGAATTTTTCCACATGCAAATCACTACAGATAAAAGTCCCATACCATATCCTAGCAAGCTACAGGTCACCCTCAGAGTCCCTAGAATTATAAAGCTCATACCAAAACCTATTGGAGACCCTCACCATTAAACCAAATATCCTATTTACGGGAAAACTAACTACCCCTCCATAGACTGGGGAACCTATATTAACTCACCCTTGCAGGCATGACTCCTGGACCAAATACCCCTGACCAGATAATGCGCATATCCACCAGAGGTTCAAACTGGAGCTGGTACTCACCAATATAGAAGAATGCTGCACGCCCACCCAGACAGTGTCATGCCCTCACAGGTGAGGTCAAACCACAAAGCTGTCTCCTTCAAAATAAAAAAATCAATTCTGTAACTCCAGCAAACCCTGTAACAGTTAGGAACTATTCCTATGCAAACTATATCCTATCAAGATATAGGATGTCAAATTCAATGCCACACTCAACCCCAAGCTCACAGCAACTTATGCGAAATTGTTCAGTGACCCTGTACACCCATGTAAATGGCTGTATAGACTGCTGTACCTACTAGAAACCCAAAACAAACTCCAAAAACAGAGGTGCTATTTAAGGATAACCCTGACTAATGAAATCACCCTGGGCCTGCCCCCCCCCCCCAGTCTCTGACAGAGACAGACAGTAATGACAAACTAACATATCACCCCCCCCCCACATGACCTCTAGAAAATTCTGAGCTAACATTCCCCCTCCTAACAAACACCCATGACACACAAGGTCACGTCTGGGTCAGACTGCACACCTAGGCTTGCAAAAGCCCTGGTGGCCGTTAGCCTAGTACATGGGCATATAAACAAAATAGATTAAAAATAATGATATACATATTACAGGAAGAAACAGTATGTGAAAAGGTTAGACAAGAGTCTATTTTATGTAATATGGATTAACTGAAATTAAAGACTGAATGACATTTTGTTTAATGGGAAATGGATTTTGGCAAATATGAAAAATCAGACTATGGTTGTGAAAAGAGTGGGAGTCAATTAAGGAAGAACAAGGAGGATAAATAAAACAGAAATCTCTCTATATTTGCCTATAAATATTTTTATGTTTTGTGTTAAAGGATTACTACTCTCTTCAACATTCACCTGAACGCTCAAGCAGATGGGACCCCAGTTTAAACATTTCATCCAAAGGACAACACTCAGGATAACAGCATCCCTCACCACTTGCACTGCAGTGTCAGCAATTCATCTACCTGCTGTACTGTAGTAATAGAGAAAGACATTTCATGTATCTAAATGAAGAATAAGCCCAACAATGTATACAAAGTGGTGCAATACAAATGTCACTCAGCTGAAGTGTAGATACTTTTGTCATAATCCTACCCTTAAGCATTTCTCACCACTCCACCTGCATCATTAAGCCTTTATTACCATACTAGCCTCATCATCAATTCATGAATTGGGGAAACTACCTCACAGATTTAAATCAAAACACTAACTACCTAAATCAAACTCGAATAAAAATAAAAGGAATCATGAACTACAACTAGTGAAGCAGAAAACAACACTGAAAACGTAACTTATGCAAAGGCTAAAACAATTATACCAAGATTAAACCAAAAAAAAAAAAAAACACAAAACATAACTACCATGGTATTATTTTAGAAGTGTTTAGGGGGTACAGTAAAACTTACCTCAAAAATTATAGTAGACAGAGAAAGAAAAAAAATGCCCATGAGACAGCAGCTTCATAAAAATTTATCCACAGGCCAATCCTTTTACTCTGTAAGAAATTTAGGTAATTGCCACATCTCACTGAAATGAATTTGGGAAAAATGAATTTCCAAACTGGATAAAATGGGTCATATTAATGATCTGGTCTTTATGACACATTGAGAAAACGTCAACACCCTTCTCTCTTCTTTTAGGCAGAAAAATCTCTCACCCTATCTTGTTGCCCCAGCTACAGCTGACATAGGAAAAAAAAAGTGTTCTTGTACCCCGGTTGTAATATTGACTACTCATCATAACAAGCAAATTTAAAGAAAACCAGCCACTCTTCAATCTATCTCCAACAAAACATGACATTTTATCACAACTTCTGCTGGCATGTGAACACCACTGCATCACAATCGCCAAAACCAAATAACTCTCCACACATCTTACAGCTTACCTCTTCTATGGTCTCTGCTCTTCAACTTGACTTTTTCCTTCCATTTGCACCTAAACTTATCACAAAACTCCTCCATACCCTCCCTACAGAATAATCTCCAAAGCTGTACCCACCCTTCTATACTCCACAAAGTTAGCTTCACTATGCTTACACCTAAAACCAGGAAAATCCCTACCCCACTAATTAAAGTGGCTAGACTCCTACTCCAAACTCAAAGCTTTCCTCCACACTAACATTCTCAGTGTAGGTGTCTTACACAAAGCCACATCATCTGACCCCTTCTAACAATTCTATGTCAATTTTCTTCATTACTACTACTTTACAGATATTTCCCACTCCTGGATACACTGTTTCAATATGTAGCTATTACGGTACTGTTTTAGTATGCTTTGCTACACTTTATGCATATTTTGCAGCTACCCTACTTTTAGGTTACTGTAATTACCTGTACCCGATACTATATTTCCCAGGCTGTACCTGCAATTGGTCAGTTCTGATCAGTGTACGATTCCAGCAAGTAAACACATTAAACAAAACAAGACAATACATGAAAAATATGGTTGTCTTCGGCTCATTTATTCACAAATGAATGCTTATCTATGTATTCAATAGAAGATTCAAACACTCAAACTACGTTACTAAATATACTTTTACAATCTCTGCAACACTGGAAGCAGAATTCATGAAGCATTGAAAGAAGCTTGCCCCATGCAAAAAAAAAAAAAAAAAAAATGACAGACTTTCTATCTTCAGAACTCCAAAAGGGAATATCTTAAAAACAAATTACACACACAGAGTTGTATACATACATAAATTACATTGTTATAATTTTTTTTTTTAAACACATACTTTTACAGTTTTCAGACTCTGAAGAAAAAACTTTTCTGCTTGGTTAGGACTGTACCCAGATTATTCTTTATTCTCAATACTCTTATAGAAGTATTGCCGAGTTTACAGGTCCATTTGATTAGGGAAGGCAGACCCTGAAGTACTGGTAAATTCTGCTTTGGGAGAACTATGGAGGAGGGTGTAAGAAGTTACTGCTTAACCCTTCAATCTACTTTACTTCTACCACCAATTAGGGAATGTTTTCAACTTCTCCTTATGTATAAAAATAATTAAAAAAAAAACTTTTTCCTAGCACTGATGTCACTGAAGAAAAACAGGGAGCTTTAATATCAGTGGATGTTACCATAGGAAACATGACTAGTGTGTCCACAGACTAATGGGCACATGAAGAAAGTTGCCCCATTAAAGTCTATGGGCATAAAAAATTTTACCTTATGGTAAAATCATAACTGGAGAAGCTCATTTTTTGAGTTAAGGTTTAATAAAGTTTGCAAAGCTTTTTATTAAAAAAGGAAGGGCAAGCAGGAAAATATGTGGCATTTAAATGCCACAATGCATGTAGAAACATCAGCAAATTACAGAGTAGTATTCATTAAGTGTATGCCCCACATTCTGGTATTTGTACTGCTTAAAGAGATATTGTCGGAGCTGGTGCCTGAACTTAAGTTAGTATGTTTAGTGAGACAGTGAAGAAGGGATTTCCACAGTTTTGTAACAAGTACGGAGAAACTAGACTCACAGCTATGTAGTCTATTATATGGGGTTTGGAGAGTGAAGCCTACTATACCCTGACTTCTGAGGTTGGGGTGCGTGTGAAAAAGTTCCATTTCAAGTGCAGAAGGGGCATCTTGGTGGAGTAACTTCTAATCCAATCCAAGTGATAGGATTTAGCTGCAAGAATCCTTCAATGCTATTTGACTTATTTGCAGTTACTAAACTTGGACATTCAGCATCAGTGGTAAAACACTGCCTTGCTTTCAAATCAGTGACTCTTACAACCTGGAGTGTAAGCCTTGTACAACAAACTGTCCATATCACCCTCATCCCTTTATGACTGAGAAACCACTGGGTGAAGTGGTACAGGTTCATTCTTTGAAATAACTTTAGGAACTGCCGCAGTGGTTTCACTTGCTAATGCACCACTACGACAACATTCAGTGTGGAAAATCATGTGTTCATGTCTCTTGAGATTATCTTTGTCATTCTATGGGAATCCAATATTTATCAGCTTGGGAGGACATGGTCAATAGAGCACATTACCATGTGAAGTCTGCACCTTCCCCCTCTAGGTTTTCGAATACTGGCTAAAGAACTTTATCCACCCCCCCAGGATGCCTTTTTATGCAATGCCAAACTGACAACCCTACTGACATAGCAAAATCAACTCAACAAAACCTCAAGGTGTTACTGCTCAATGCCAGGAGCCTAATAAACTTCACTCCCTCCAAGCCCTCCTCACAATTGAGAATACAGACATCTGTGCAATTACCGAGGCATGGTTTAAAGTGGCAGAGAGTACCCCTGCAGTACAAGCTTTCAATATCTGCCACACTTTTAGACCAGTAGTTGCACAGACAAGGGCTAAAGGTGGAGGCGTCTCAATATACATAAATAAGCATAATTCTAGGTTTGTCAAACAAGATGATGCACTGGAGTTCCTCCATGTGCAGACCACCACAGACAAATTTCCGTACCATATCTTAGCCAGCTTTAGGTCGTCCTCCATGTCCCAAGCTCTATGCATACCTGGACCTACTGGAGACACTTCCATGAGCAGGGTGTTAGGTTGCATGCAAGACTTTAAAATTACCCCTCTACAGACTGGGAACCCTACACAGCCTCATGTTCAGACATTCCTGGATTTCTTAAATACAAAGAAACTCTTGACCAAATAGTGAATACACCCACTAGAGGCTCCAACATACTGGACCTCATGCTTACCAATAAGGGACAATGCTGCTCCCCCACCAGATGTCTTGTCCTCCCTGGTAAAGTCTGAACATAAAGCTGTCTCCTTCAAAATTAGAATCAATTCCACAACCCCATTAAAACCAGTAACAGTCAGAAACTATTCCAAGTATACCACGGTGGTACAGCGGTAGCGTTGTTGCCTCACAGCAAGAGGTTCTCCTGTTCAATTCTCGTCTAGAGTGCCTTCTGTGTGGAGTCTGCATGTCCTCCCCACGGTCGAGTGGCCTCTGAAAAACCTGCATAAATGGGTGTGCCTTCGCTGAAGGTTGGGTGTCGGGCTGGCAACTCAACACCATCAAAAGCTACTGCCAATCATTAGCGGACCGGAGTTCCACTGTGGCGACCCCTAACAGGGAAAAGCCGAAAAGACAAACCGTCAGAACTATTCCAAAGCAAAATTACCTGTCACTAAGTGATGGTTTGTCAAAATTAAATTCCCCTTCAAACCCTAGAGAACACAGCAGCCTATTCTGAACTGCTTTCAATCTCTGTACCGTTATGTCAATGGTTGCATAGAGGCTGCTGTACCTACCAAGAGTAAGTCCAGGAAAAGCCTTAGAATCAAATAACCCTGGTGGCATTCCAAATTCAAGAGGATACATAACAAAAGGAAAGAAAATTATGGCAAAAATTAGGAAGGGTAGTTCTCAAAGATAAAAAACTCCCTCAAAGTAAATAGGCAACTAAAGCAAAAAAAAGCCAACTTTGAGGTTAACATAGCTTTCCAAGTGAAAGATAAGGCCTTCTACATTTACATCAGAAACCTCAAGGGCAGCACACAGCAAACGGCTAAACTGGCGGGTCAACGGTGCTGCATTCACCTAGCCTGGCAATACAGTGAACCTGTCAGTGGACAAATTCAGTTCCAACTTTACCCCCAAGCATCCCCCCAAAAACAGCCTCAAACATAACTCCTCCAGCTATAACTATGGTGCATGTACTGTTTGCACTCAAAGCCAGGAACAATGCCTTAATGGGCCCCGATAACATCCCAGAATACCAACTGAACAGCTTAAAATAGGACTTGTCAGGACCCCTGGAGTCATTATTTCACTATAATCTTAAAAGGGCTGCATGTAACATGAATGAAGGACTGTGATGGTCATCCCCCTACCAAAAGGAGGACCTTCAACAGATCCTTGTAACTACAGACCCATTAGTCTAACTGGTCTTATTTGCAAAGCCATGGAAAGAATCATGAAAAATCATCAACAAGGACATAGGAGACCTCCAGACATTGGCTCCATCCCAGTTTGGCTTTATCAAAGGAAGGTCGTGCTTACTGAATCTGGTGAATTTCTTTGAAAAGTTCATCAAGACAATGGAAGAGGGGAAAACGGTGTATGCTGCCTACCTAGATCTGGCTAGGCATTTGATACAATACCCCACTCGGGCACTGTCAACAGACTTAACGAACTAGGTATCACCCCCATTTCAACATGCTAGACAGCTAGCAGGCTGATGAGACCCAGGACATTAGAATCCATTAGGCCACCTCCACAAAGAGGCCAGTCACTAGATGAGTCCTTCAGGACTCTGTGCTAGGCCCACTCCTCTTTGACATCTACTTTTAAGATGTCAAAGCCAATGTCAAAAGTCTCTGGCTAACCAAGTTTGCAAATGAATGCAAACTGGGAGCAGACATTTAAATCCCCCCAAATGAGAACACCCTTCAGGAAGGTCTAATGCAGATAAACACTTGGTGCCAAAGCCAGAAATGCATTACATAACCTTTTGGGAAGTCTGCCACATGACTATGTCATCAATAAAAACATGCTTAAAAGTTCATTCACTAGTAACCTAGCCTCTGACCAACATATGTTGAAAGTAGTAAGAAAATCCTACGTTGCTCAGCTTATAAACAAGGGCAGAACATTTAGGTCCAAAGAGGTCATCATACCATTATACTCTGCTCTCAGACGCATCATGGAATGCAACATCCCCTTTGGTATGTACCTGACCAGACACATGCAGAAACTGGAAGGTCCACAAAGGCTCTTTACAAAAAGAATATACAGGGAGAACACACAATATCTTACACTGATCACCTCAAAGCCCTGTGTCAGTATCAGGCAATCTTCTGAGAGGTGATCTTTGCCTGGCACACAAGGCATCCCTGGAGCCTGTTTTGATGAATCTTTTGCACATCCACAAAACAAATGACATCAGAACTACTAGATTAAAAGACCTAAATGTATCTTGACACAGAAATAGGGCATGCAGTACAGAGATACGTTTCTCAAAAAATTCTTGCTCTTTGGAACATGCTCTCCATCCATGTGAAGTAGGGTTCCTCCCTATCTAAAGAAGAACTTGGTCAAATGGATGGGTAACTTGGAAAATTCACCACTGCTCTGGTTCCTAGGTCTCTGATTCACAAAGGGTCAGTAAATCACCCCCTACAAATAAAATGTGTGGTCAGTAAATCACCCCCTACAAATAAAATTTGTGGGTCACATTTGGGTTGCACAACTAGGCTTATAAGAGCCCTAGTCTAGTATACACCTATGAACTACAGATCATGTACAGATAGGGAATTAACATATAGGGATAACTAGTGCTTGTACAGAACCAGGCCCTCTTTGAATCCCACCACTAGTATGAAGTGGCTTCTAAATTATTCAGAAATTTGTTGTCCAATTACCTGCTTAACCCATTTCAGGGATGCAACACACCCATAACCCATCCCAGCATTCCATAGGCATTAGCCACAAAAAAATAATCTTGGGCAGGGTGCTAGCTCAGTGCATGACACAGACACACAGCTACAGGCAATTCAGAGGGTTGTTTTTGCAGTAGTTCTTCCCAAACTGTTCTCTGGGGCCATCTTCTTCACTAACCTAGCAAATCAGTTTACAACATGACAAGATACAATTTCTACATGCAGCTGCAGAGACCACATCATTTGGCACTAAAACTAAACCAGATGGACCTTATGAAGAAATCACACATAGTCCCTAGAGAATACCAAATGCTTACGAGAAGAGAGCTTACTTCAACACCACCCTTTTATAGGGTTAAAAACTCTTGCTATCCAACAATCTTTCACTCAATCCAAAGTCACAGTTCACCTAGAGATGTCACTTTTGTAACTCAATGGTTACAGTCTGAAACAAATTATCTAATGGACTTAGCAAAACGTTTTTCAAAACCAGAGTTCAGGATCATCAAACTCAAAGCAACTGCTCTAGTCATATGGGTTGCATCATTTTATAGAACTTGTTACTGTGCAGAGTCCTGTCTGTGTTACTCTCCAATCCCCCAAAATAATTATATAACCTAACATAGCATAATTATACACACAAACTGAACTTGATGGCAAAATCAGACCTCTTTTTCCTTTGTAAACCCCCATTGTAGATGAAATACCTTCATTTAAACCTTACTGCAAATACCCTGTTTGTTCCTACTACACATCACACAGGTGCACACATTACTGATAATTAATGCACAACTGAGGCAAATTAAATTAATCTGTTGACCACAGCAGGGTTAACCACCAGGCAGTATGTACCTTGGCTCAAGAGGATTGTCACTGGTGAAGTGACACCCCAACCCCACGTGCAAAAATGAGAAAAAGGGATTGTGTATGGATGGAATCGGTTGACATAAATTAAGTTATTACATGTGATGCAACTGTTTGCCAATAGTTCCCAGAATCTGTAATCTAGTCAGCTAAACTGATCCACTCTGTAGCCTGTCTACTATATGTCAGAATTAACACTGTGTGCAATGCATGCTTCGGGAGTTTCTCTCTCTCTAGGCCAGTCAAACATCCTGGTACCAAAACATACATTAAATATAAAAGAAATCTTGCAATAATGTTCAATATAAGGGATCAGACATTTACCTCTATCCAGTAAAATGTCACCAGTACAGCAAATTATATATTGTGCATTACAACAATAAGAAGTTAATTTCTAAACTTGAGGATTACCTGCACAGAAACCTGTGGCCATTTCAGATGGTTTGTAACAGACACTCAGCATAATTTAACGCTACAGTGAGTTCTGCGTAAAGCAGTATGACAAGGGAAACAGAAGCTGACAAAACCAGCACAGAAGAGCAGCTGATGTGTGAACAAATTATACTGGGGAAAAATAGGTTTGACTGTTGTAATCTACAGCTACATAATGTGCAACTCTATCGACCAAACAACTGTAATTAAAAAATCCTTTTATATTAGAAAAATGGACGTTAAGTCAACCAAGATTGTAACTAGGACTAAACTCAAAATTTTACAGATATGTAAAAACATATTCTACAGTGCGAGAGGTAAACTAACACAAAATACTATCACTTCTCTTTATGATTCATCTGCAGAAGTAAACATTTTTTTTAATAAATCAAGCAAAGCATATAATCTTCTTTTACTGTCAAGAGTATTTTATTCCAATACCCCAACTATACTCAAAGACAACATAAAAAAAAAAAAAAAAAAAAAAAAAAAAAAGATAGCCTTGAGGCATTTGTTTGCATGATACATACAGTCAAACTTACTTTCACTGACTTGCCCTTATTCTACTTGGGATCAAACATATCTTTTTGCAGGGTGACAATTCTTAATTTGCATCAGATTATGCCCGCTACAAAACATGATGCAAATATCGTTCATGAAATGAGAGCCATAAAAAATGGCCAAAGGAATTCACCAACTTAAAAGTTCCCATAACGCTAGGATTACAAATCCACAACCCTTTTTTCTCCATTTTTACACATAGGGTCGGAATGCCACTTCAGACAATCTGGTTTTAAAAATCACATGATTTGTGGGGTTTAGTATTAGTCTGATGAAGTTTCATTCTGGGAAAAAGAAAGCACTTAATGTCTATTCAAACACGGCACAAATACATTTCCTCACTGCTTTGCTGGACATATTTTTACAAACATTTAAACTAAGTAGGCAGCTGTTTATTCTGCTGGCACAACAACAAGTAATTTACATTTCTTGGGTCTCATATGGTTACCAAAAAGACGAAATAAGCAGTGGTCAAGGTTTTTATTTCTAGTTGTATCCTAATTCATTCACTCCATATCAGCCCCCTTAACACACTAACTTTATGTTGCCATTGTCTAAGTGCACCCCCCCCCAAAAGTAAAGATACCAGTCCTTCTCCATTACCCACTTGCAGTCCATCCTGACAAGCAACAGCCAAGGCAGAGAACAAATTCTGGAAGGGATGTCAGCCCACAGACACACACACACACACACACACACACACACACACACACTACAATCTCAGTGCATGCTCACTTACTGGCAATTTAGTGGACAGCAAACTCAATTAACAGCATCTCTGTGATATGGAAGGAAAGTAGAACACACTAATAACCAAAACAGAGGGTGCAAACGCAGACTATCCACTGAAGTATCGCCAGCCTGGAATTAAACGAGGAGAACCAAGTGTTGCAAGACAGCAGTACTAACTGCTAAAACACTGAATTAAGCACTGTGATGCAACATTAACCTCTGCGCCACTACATGCTGTTTTTATACTGAAGAGCTTGTATGCAACACAGACATTTTAAAGATAATGTTCAAAGCTCTGACATACCCAGTAAAGCCAGAAGGCAGTGGGTTTGCCATATACTGTCTGCTCAAGATTCCGTAGGTCTTTCATAGGTTCATACTAGGCTATCTGCCCAAGGGCATTTATAAGCCTAGCCCATAGTTATGTGGCTTTCGCCACCCCTTTTTGAAACTAAACTATGCCTATCATTTTTCTGTGCCTCTGTCAAGCAGTGACACTGAAGTAATAACTAGAGGTAGTATCTGCGATCTCTCCTGAACAAGGCCAGCGAGGTGCTCTGCTCCACATGTACCGGATTTTGCTCCTAAAACAAACTCAAAGTTAATTTTCTAAATCAAAAAAAGAAAAGGGAAAAATGGTGCAAAGAGTTAAGGCTGTGAGCTACAGTTCACATGGTACAAAGTTTTGATTCCTTCAGCCTTCATTTGCCAAGCAAGTCACATTGCTCCCAGGTCCCCCCTGAAAATGGACAGTGCATGCCTAGAGACTTACCTGGTTAACAAATGGGTATTATTTTAGCATGCACACACGCAACTCCCATGCACCATGTTGACATCATGCCTTCAAAAAAGTGAGGACACTAGCCTAGAGGTAGCAATAGTGAGAAGGAAGCAGACAGTGTGTGCAGAAAAAAAAATAGAACACAGTCACAAAATAAGCAACCCAACCAAAATAATATTTAATGAATGTGAATACTCATTAAGTATTCCTCCGTGTTATTTTGATTTTTTTTTTTGGCACACCACTGTCAGTTTACTACTTTTGCACATAAACAGCTGTACTTTGACTACTGCCACGTAAACTTACCATACTGTAAATGAAGACACAACAACTATTACAGAAGCCAAAGGGGTACTTGCGTATTATAGCAACCAGACTTTGCGACGTGGTATACTTTCTTCTCTTTTACTAAAACTACAACAAATAAAAGTGTAATCGGGAAGGATGAACTGTTAAAAACTCTTCTGGGATATCGGTGGTGGGTTTGTAAGATGATTAAGGGTTAAAATTTTAGACTTTGCGGGTAGCGTGCTTTAAAGATGTCAAGAGGTAAATTCAGCGAGCAGCTCAGTCTTCAGATATTAGTCTCAAGTCTGCACTCCTGCTTTCTGCTGTTGTAAACGACAAATTGGAATGGTAAGTTAACTTCAGTTTTCCACAGCATCTCATCACTTTCACTCTGAAACAGAAAACACTGAAATCCTCCTCGATGGGATAGTGGTGTGTAAGACTGATATTAACCTACCACTCACAGTGCTTTACAGCAGGACTCCAGACTGGAGGCTAATCTGAAGACTGAGCTGCTTGGTTTGCCACACAGAAAAACGGAAAAGCCACATTGGTGTTAAACTGATGTTAAAGATACTATTAGGAAAGTACCGTACATTTTGTACACTTTCAGAAAAAGCCTCAAGAAGGAGCTTGACTTTCCAGATCCTGTTTAAAACAGAGGATCACAGTCGCCCTGAATCTGTGGTCAGTGTAATAGAGCACATGGTTCTACGCGCTGTCTTTAAAAAGAAATGCATGCATGAAGAAATGTGTGTCCCTCTCGCAGTTGGCTGCCAAAGTCCGGTTTCCGTTTCTTCTTCCTGCTCATGTTTAACCGGCAAAACCTATCAGCAGGAGTCAAGAGACACCTTCGTACTCAAACATTCACTCCTTTCAAAAAAAAAAATTAGGAGTTAGACAGCGTTACAAATCTTGTTGCGATAATACGCAAGTACCGCCAAAGGTATATGGCTCCTACCCCCAATGCTACTAGCCAAATTTTCAAACCTAAAAAGCACTTTCCACTCACTCTTGCCAGAAGTTCAAGAGGCACGCCATATAAAAATTCAGAATGCAAAAAAATGGTAGCAACAGTCCTGAAAGGAAAAACGCTATAGAACATAACACAAGAACATATACAGCTGCACCCTGGCAATTCTGCTACACAGCAAAGATCAGGAGGTTAAATGGAGGATACAGCTACTGCAATAGTGATCCATTAGAAAATCTACTGTTGCAGTAATTTTACTTACACAACTGTACTATGTTTATCATTAGATCACTGTTGCAGCAGCCTAAGCTATACAGGTAGATTAACATAGCTTAAAAGTTAAAAGGGATGAAAACAAAAAAGAATCTAAGAGCTCCTGGAGAACGGTCCACACAAAACCTCTTCTGGACCTAGAAAAGAAATTCAGTTTGTAATGCTTGCAACACCGTGTACACAGGACCAAGTTGCAGCATCCACCCCCTTTCTAGAAAGCAATTACAGAAGCCAAAGCCTTAGTGGAATGGGCCCTAACCCTACCTGGAAGTAGCTTGTCATGGCAAATACAACAAAAAGAAATAGCACAACACAACCATCAAGAATTAAACTGCTTTGACACGGGTTGTTCTTTGCTCTTACCAAAAGGAGATAAAACAGCTGATCAGCTTTCCTGAAGGAATGATTTTTGTCCAAGTACTTTCAGAGTTACCTGTGGATATCCAGAGTGTGCAGAATTTTTTTTCTTTGCCCTTGGGATCAGGAAAAAATAGGGTTTTAATAGATAGTAATTTAGGCATAAAAGAGGGATATTTTCCTGGTTGACATCAGAAGTCAGAGCAATGATTAAAATAGGTTCTTAACATGGAAATGGAGTTCAGCTTGAAGAGCTGGTTCAAATGGAATAAGAGTAAGCTTTTCAAGCACTAAAGGAAGCGTCACTTGCTTTCTAGGTTGGTGGACATGTAAAACCCCTTTAAGACACTGCTTGACTCAAGAATGATCAGAAGGAGGGAGTCCAATGGCAAACGAGCAGAAATGGACAAAAGAAACAGAAAGGCCAGAAGACAGCAACAAACACAAATAATCAAGAGCCAGAGGCAGTCAGACCTTAAGAGGATGCTGGTTTCTTCAAAATAGCACCAACTAGAAAATCTTTTCCACTTACACTATACAGGATTTCCCAGCAGCAGGTTATTCAACCTCCTTCAATACAGACTGTATGTCCTCAGGGTAAAAAAGTGTCCAAAAGGTATCAGAATTCTATAATCCAGGCAGTTAAATAAATAGTTTTCAGGTTGGGGTATATCAAGCAATCCCTGTCTTGTAAGTAAATCCTTTTCAAAGGAGGTAGAAACACTGCTGCCTGGGACAAAAGGGGGGTCATCAACAAAACCTTTATACAGTCCTTCTGAATCTTTAAAACTCTCAGTATCAGCTAAAAGGGTGAAAAAGTAAGAAATTTCCTGTCATGGGAATTAGAAAGCACCTGTCATACAGATCTGCTTGCAAGAAATCCTGGATCAGAATTTCTTCAGTTGTCTGTTCTGAGAGCAGGTAAACAGATTTCAGTGAGGTGCTCCCCACCATTGGATCAATTCTTAGAAGTCCCCTCAGTGAGATTTCCATTTGTGAGGGTCTATCCTGGTCTTGTTTAGTTTGTCTGCTACAAAGTCTTGCTCTGTATGCAGCCTGAAGTGTCAAATTGAGCCAAGCTGCTGTCTCCTAAGCTATCATTACAAGTCTACAAAAAGGGTATTAAAATCTGGAACACCCCCCTCCCTTATGTACCACATCAATGTGGCATTGTCTGTGAAAATTTGCTGATTTCTCAGAGATCGGAGACGGATTTACAGTTTTGAAAGCATTTATAACAACTTGACATTCACTTGCTTCAGTCTATTTGTCTTATTTCTTCCATGTACATTGCATTTTCACCCCTTTTGAAAGTGCTCCCCAAGTGAGGTCTAGAGCATCAGCTGCGACAGATAAAAGTGGATGCTAAAGCAGAATGAAGACCTTGATTTTGACAGACATCATCAAAAATACTAAAGAACCTCCTCCTTGACAAACCTCAAAATGGGGATCTGAAAACAAACAGTGAATATGCAGAGTCAAGTCTGATTTGATGCAACTGAATTTCTCTCACATGAAATCTGGCCGGGGGACCATAGAAGCCATAGAATTTTTGGATCGTTTCTAATTTATTTGGTGGAAGGTAGACCTTACCCATGGCAGAATCTAATAGGAAAACAATACTGGGAAATGGGATGGGAGATTATTTCTGCAAGTTCACATGAAACCCCAGACACAGAAGACTTAGAACATTTTCAATCTGTTGAGAGTACTTAAGGTGTCTGCAAATATAAGGCAATCATTCAAACATGGAAAAATGTAAATGCCTTGGACTCTGCAGTAAAGGAAGTACTAGAGCTATACACTTTGTAAATACCCTTGGAGCTGTACATAACCCAAAGGATAAGAGAACTGAAATGCAAGTGAGATACAGAATCTTGATGTCTGAAGTGCTTGCCAATTGGACTGTGGTGGTAAACATCTTTTAAATCTAGCTTTACCATAAAAGCTACTGGAGGAACCAGAGGCAAAAGTGCATGAAGAGAGAACATTTGAATTTTGTGACCATTATAAAAATGCTGAGAAAGACAACGTCTAGCACAGGCTTCCAAGTTTCTTCTCTTTCTGGCACCAGAAAAATCACCGAATAAAATCCTTTGTCCCTCTTGTCTGTAGGCACTGGCTCAATGACAACTTACGGTTAACACTTTATTCAGAATAGGAAGAAATAGGGAGGTTATCCCATCACCAAATGTACTGCTGCTGGCTGATTTTCAAAACCCAACTGTCTGTAAAAATGTGGTGCCACAAAGGAACTCGAAGACTCAGGGAGAAGGAAAGTTGCCAGGGTGGGGTGGGAGGACCTCTAAAGTCAAATCTTTTGTAGTGTTCTTGATTGAGAGACTTTTCTTTTTAGGGCCTCTGTGCCACTGCCTTTTTAAAAAGCAGTTTGGAGTCGCACTGCTGCTTGAATTGTTTATTGAAAAAGGGAGGGGGAGGAAGAGGAATAAAAATGTTTAGAAAAAGAAGGTTTGGAAATTGAGGTTACCCCTTGTATCAACTTACCCCTCTCAAACAACCTCATAAGCAACTCAGCTGCACAAGGATCAAACAGAACTTCCTTTTCCAAGAGAGAACTAAAAATTTCAAATTTTAAACACATTTAGAAAGATTTTGAAAATGCAACCAATCAAATCTTTTCATGAATGACCCAGAAACAGCAGCCTGGAGATATTCTTATGATGTTGTGACATTACTTTTTAAACAGCATGAAATGTAGAAATAAGAGAGGCATTCAAGTATTTTTAGTAAGGTTTGTCAAGTTCACTGAAGACAGAAGTAAAAGCTTTAAACAAAAGAGCCTGGCAGTTTAAAAATAAATGTTAAAGTGGAACCCGAATAAATAATGTCTTCCCAAATCTGTAAAAAAGCTTTCCTTCCTTTGTCATAGGAAATGGGATTGGTATTAGCTATTCGGTGGTGGTACTGCGGTAGCGTTGCCGCCTCACAGTAAGACGTTGACCGGTTCGACTCTCAGCTACAGCGTCTTCTGCGTGGAGACATGCGTGAATGGGCATACCTTCGTTGAAGGTTGTGCATCAGGGCTGGCAACTCGGTACGTAAAAATCAACTGCCAATCATTAGCGGACCGGAGTTCCGCTGTGGCGACCCGACCGGGAAAAGCCAAAAGACACAACAACATTAGCAATTCGTTTAGCTGACATACTTTTAGAAAGGGAAATCGCTGCAGTCTCTCTCAAAAACTTTTTTTTTAATCTTAAAATGCGTTTCAGGAGCTCTATATAACCTATCAGGTAAACTGCAATCTGGGAGAAAAACATTCTCTAAAGCAGATAAAACTCAAGGAATTGATGCTGACTGGGGAGCATCCAACTGTAACAAATTACATACATTTGCTGAGCAAAGGGGCGGGGTCATTTTGATCCCACAAAAAAAAAAAAAAAAAAAAAAAAAAATTATATATATATATATATATATATATATATATATATATATATATATATATATATATATATATATATATATATATATACATATATATATATATATATATATATATATATATATATCTAAAAAGAAAGTTTCAGAAGAAAGATTAATTCAACTGGAGGAACATTTTCATCAGAATCAACATCGTCAGGTTGAGAAGATAATGAAGCACAGTCTCCACCCTCCAGGTCGGACTGAAATCAACTCAGAGGAGCAGGAAAATGAGAAAACACTTTTCTACTGTGAAGGCAAAACGGAAACAGTGAAAGCAAAAATCAAGTCCCTAGCAAATCACAGCAAACCTTTTTTGTCCATGGAAACAGAAATAAGGAACAACTTTTTACATTTTCTTTTCTTTCCCCAAGAGGCTGCTAGGAAAAGGGCTGATCCAAAGAAGGCACACTCTCCTCAGACCCAGTCTCCTATCAATTATTAGGTAAAACACAAGCCCCTTCACCAGAAACCGACAAGACTATTTCTCCCTTGCTTAAGAAAGGCATCCTTACAGCTGCAAAGGACATGCCTGTCAAGTTCTTAGTGGCTACAGTTGCTACACCAGAGGGACCGGGGGGGGGGGGTGAGAGGTCTGATGAACCAAGACTGGATACAACAGAGTTACCCATCAGCAGCTGAGGTGCAAGTGGAGCTAGGCTGACACCCAAAGACTCCCAAATAACTCTGTTCTTACAGAAAATGGAAGGAAGAACTGTGGAGTAAGTAACTGTGCCATATGTTCAACCAAGGATGATTCACTGAAAATGGGCAGAACAGCAAGCACAAACTTATGCTTCCAAAACCAGAAAGCCTACACAACCTGTAAGGGAAACTATAGAAAACTTTTCACACACAGCATACCCCCGATATGTACTAACAGTCCACAATAAAAAGTCGGTTTCCCAGCCAAATACAAACACACTCATTTTTCCTGTGAACAAATACACATTTTCCTCTGAAAAAAAAAATGTAGTGAAACATTTCCCCAACAAGGGACTGCTTTCCCAGTCTTGAAGGATCTCTAGCTGTCAGTTCCATGAGGCCTGTCTTTTTATACAGAGCTGCTGACAAATAGAATGAGTGGACGGTGCCCTTTAGTTTTGAAAAGCTGGCCGGAAAAAGTTGGATAGTACCCATATAGCTTAGACTACTTGCAACAGTGATCTTATATTGAATATCAGAAGTGCCCCACACCCCAAACAGCATCAACTTATGCTCTTCATAGCTGCGAGTCTGGAAGGGCATAGAAGTAAAGATAGCTACAGAACCTTTTAAATTCTTACTTTCACATAAAATACATCTTATAAGACAGCATTTATACGTAGAAAACACCACCTAAACAACCGCTGCACATCAATGTTCACATGAATGAATGTGGCATTCCTTTTTGTTCCTGGGAACATGATCTTTAAGTAAAAGCAGACAAAGTATTTTGTTTTTTTGTTTTTATTTTTTTATTAGTAAAGACTACCATCCAAACATTTAACAAAAATTTCCACTAAACTGATAATCACTAAAGTTCAAAAGTCCAGGAGTAAGTACATGTTAATTGTGAACTACAGGACACTTCCACACGCACTCTGCAGAGTTTCTCCTTTTCACATCCCCAGGGAAATATCACCCTCTATTAAATATCTGTACTTGTTTCTTCTCCATCACCCTTTTTGTTTAGTTTAATACATCATTCAATGCTACATCACAGTAGTCTGCCTACAACAACACACAAAAAAAGCAATAACTTGCAGAAGTCATTCAATGAAAAGCACTCAAACTTCATGAAAACATTAGTCAGCATTACTTTCTAGTTTCTACACACGTTTGCCAATCCATTGACAAATTCACATGCATTGAAAACAAAGCTCCATAGAAGTCTCCCCCTCCCCCACACATCTGCTATCACTAAAAGACAGCTACAAACAAAGATGATGCATCTTTGTGTAAATATCTTTCCATGTGCGATACCAATTCCCCTGCCAGTTAGTAGTAGTTTATAGTGTGATTCACCTCAAAATGGCAATGTGGAGGCAGCCCATTCTGATACAATTGGTTTAACTTTTCTTTCAACCAGAGCCACTACCTCCTAATATAAAATGCTATTTTGCCCTTTAGTGAGTATCTTGCTTCCACTGTTACAAGACTTAGTGTGCCAAATTAAGGCTCAAGAGAGCCGTCAGTGGAGTTTTTAAAAAGGACCTTCCTATGTTAACAGCAAGTCCACAGACAAAAGTGATTCATTTCAAGTAACACAGAATAACTAGTTATACAGCTTTTGTAAGAGAAAAACCCTACAATGTATTACACACACTATTACATTGAAAATTAATCATTTTGCATTTATGTTAATAGGACTTATTCTGGATCTCAGATCATCCATTTATTTTTGTTAAAAAGGGTTGAATATTGACCACAGTAGACCACTGGATGTGCCAATGCCCTTTGCCAAGTTAAAATGAGCTCAGACTTTCACACCCATAATCACAAGCTACCTGGACAGACTTCTACTAGATGTACATTTAAAAGAAACTCATGCAAATATATACATTATAGATCTATAGCAAAATTAAAATTACCAAAAATACAAGAGTACATATTTTAGTATTTTATCCCACATAGGCCCCTACTGTATTTTTCACTTTATTTCTTCTCTTACTGTACAAACTTGTAAAGTACATGTTCCATACCCAAGGTCAAGAAAAAAGTTATCCATTATGTTTCCATAACATGCAAGAGGTTTACTCTAATTATATAGTTTGCAATCTATATTTTTTTAATAGTATTGTCACGTGGAGCTTTTATTGTCAGACGTCCACTGAAAAGGGATTCTCTTGCCCAGTCAGACCATCCTAACTAAACGTAAAATGAAAAAAAATGTGCAGCTTCAGCCTAGAAGTGTACAGTATAGACAGCAAGACACTTATACAAACGATTACAAAAAAGTAGAGACATAATATATACACATGTGCAAAGAAAGAAAGCAATACATAATAAAACTTGTGAAAAAAAATATTACAGCAGAAAGGCTGAAATAAATGTTCACAGTTCCAATGGTCAATAAGGCATTGCAACTTAGGTAGTATTAAAAGCAAGTAATACAGATAAAGCAGCAAAGTGGCTATGTCTGAACAGAGGGTACAAAGAAATGCCAAGTCAATTCAAACCAGGGACAAAGAGGACCATCGCAGACATTACTCAATTGCTATAAAATTACTGTGGAGTTGCAACCAAGGTGAACTGCCAGTTTTGCAATATGTTACTACACAGCCTTAAAACATCTTGGATTGAAAATAAGAAACAAGGAGTCTGGATTGCAAAGTATCGTTGGTACCGTCACAGCTGAACCCTGAGAATACCACTCAGGATGAAAAGATTGTCTCTGTGGTGTAGTCCTGACTATGACCCAAGTTTCAATAGCAGCTCAAGCATTTTAACAGCCATGTAGGGGAGGATGTGAATGAGCAGATTACACTGGAGATAGTGGTGCCAGTCGGCCAACCTGCTCATGTGCGCATGGAGGCTTGCATATTACCAGTGGCCATAGACCTGGGGGACAATGTCTTAAGATCCCAAGCCAGCTCTGGTAGTCTTTGTAAGCACCTGGGGAAGGACCAGGCATAACAGTCAAGGTCTTCACTTCACAGATACAAGGTTTGATTCTGACCTCTGATTAGTGGCTAGGCTTGTAATAGGTTATCAGTCTGCGAGTTATGAACTTGTGTGCAGGGAGCACAAACAAATAGCAGGAGGAGGTACAGGTCACCCTCATAGTGATGCAGATACTCAGATCAGCCTTCAGTGGTGGGGTTAAACCATACAAATAGTCCTCATTTTTGGGATGCCAGAGAGGGCAGAAATCACTGTCACGGCTGTCTGTATGATGGGACCCCCAGATTGCTCATACCACTACTGGGAACTAACTATGAACTATGACAGGGGAATGAATGGACTAGGCTCACAAGGGTAGGCACAATGGATGACAGGCACTGTGGAAAGTAGCCGTTACATTAGAAAAGTGAGTGTAACACACCACTGCTAGAACCAAGAATTCTAGGATGTTGGTGTTCTCAAAGTTTTTCTCTCTAAATGGCCCCTGAAAGTCCAGCATGCAAGTGTAAATAAAGTAGCAAGTAGATACCAGCTGCAAAGTTAACAGAACGAGAAACTTGCTAAACCTCAACAGAAAAGTTTGTGACCAATTAAAACATAAAACAGATGACAAAAAATCCATCCACAATTGTTTAAAGAGCTAACCACAGAAAGTAAGTTTTAAAGTCCATGCTGACAGGGCACTTAAAGCAGCAGCAGCATGGTATTTTGCTGTAGCACAAAGGATAAACTTGCTACTTACACACACAGACTCAAGATAGATAAAAAGACCATAGGCAGAAACTGAAACAAATGTTAAGTGCAACTTTTATCACAGTACCCAGATGTAGTTAATAATTGTAACACTTCTCTACTACAGTGAAGGCAAACCACAAGAAGCAAAACTGTAACAAACCAGCAGCCCTGCATATCTTACTGCACCGTAGATAATGTAGCACTGTATAAGCAACAGACATTATTGTTCATCATTGACTGTGCAGATCAAGTCTTGCAGTCTACTTTCAGTAGATTATTGGGGAGAAAAGCTCCAAAACTGGTATAATACTGCATACAGCAGTAACAAGACTCAATACATTAAAGTGATTTTCCAATGTTACGATATGCATTGCGACGTTTGAGGACTAGTGCTGAGATGCATTTTTTCCACTTTTCTATCGTTACCTTGGGGTAATGTGTGTGTTGCTTCCACAGACTTCAATAGTGCACCTTTACTCAAGTGCAATGATGTGCTCATTAAAGTCTCTGAAAGCAACACACATTATCCACCAAACATACCAAAGGAAAGTACAGGTCTGACAATGACAGTAAGCCAACACTACCATCTATAATTTGGCCAAGAAACCATTTAGGAATAAGATTTTGAAAAATATATATTTTTTTTATAAAATGTCATTTCAGCTACTAGAGGTCCACAGGCATTATAAATTCTCTAAACATACAAATCAATACTACTCACACATTCCCAAGCAATAGTTATTTTCAACACTGAAATACTAACACACATAAGCAACAGCTTTCAGGCTTTGGAAACTACACTTTTCTTTGCTTTATTTACTAGGACTACAACAACCATAAACTTTCAAGTTTTGCAAGTACAAGTAGTTGAACAAATGATGAATATGGAGGAAAAATGCTGCAGGAGAAATCCAGTCTGCCACATATATCACAAACTGAACACCCAAAGCCAAATGAAACAGACAAGACAGCCATCAGCTTTATCCTCGTTTAACTATAAAAAACAATCTAGGACAAGAAACATCCAAAAACTTCGCTGCCAGAGGAATCTTTTACAATGAAGGATTCAGAACAAAGTTCAGTTCCTGCACTACTATCCTTTCCTTGCATTTTTATCCACCGTAGCAAGTTCCTTTCATCAAAAGAGTTCCATGATCTACAACTTACCTAACGGGTAAGACATATTAAAATGTTTTAATTAGTAACCGTGGTCAGCAGGCTCAAAGCTCAAGAGTTTGCAGTAACAGTTTCTTTTTCAAGGAGTCATACCCTCAGCTTTTGGGGCATAAAATATACTTAACAGAAAGTTTTTATTTCTGGATACAGCTCATCCGTACTTCCCTAGTATACATAAAATAGGCGTTTCCCTGAATTAGCCTACTATTGTTATGACAATTTTACAGTCCCCAAGGAGTTCAGCCAGCAAGGTTTACCATTCTTTTTGTTCCTTCTATACAGCCTTCTGCCTAAGGCAACAATGATGCAGCCGAGAACACGGACGCTGTAAAAACTGGTTTACAATATTTTCACAATAGCAGGATTGTGTAACCATTTATCCAGTGAGCATTAAGAGCTGCATTTCAAAATTCTGTCAACACCAGATATCCAAATCAATAATTCTGAAAGAAAAATAGCTAGGCTGCACCAATTATGGCATGGCTACATGGCGGGCGGGTGTAAGGATGCAATACAAAAAAACTACTTTTTAATTTGCATTCTTTCCCAAGTTAACAACCAAGTCTTTTAGGCTATCAAAAAGTATTACATACAGGAAATGGAAAAGTTTAGTTAAGTGCATCTAAAAAAAGGGGGGGGGGGGGTTTCCATCATACACAGTTATGCCCTCTACCCACACTTTCATTTAATGAATTCCTAACAATCACCACCAGAAAGGTGTACTTCCACCAACCTCATCCCCTACCATCATTCCTGGTATCTAGTCAGAAAAAGTGTTGTAAGAAAAGTCGCTGACAGGCAAAGCCTTGCTCGCACCACCTCAGCTTGCAGCTGCACACGTACAAATGCACACATTCATTAATTTTCCAATAGCCTCTTTATCCTACTCAGGGTTACAAGGGAGCCTGACCAAGGCAGCTAGCCAATGCTGCACAGGATGCCAATCCACTGCATGCTGGTCACACATGCACACTAACAGGCAGTTTTTACAGGCTCATCAATTCACCCTGGTGGTAGGTTACTGAAATAAGGGAGGAAACAAGAACTTTTTTAAATAAAGGCACCACAGTGAGCTCAGGCCTTTCTACACAGCTGTGCCAATTCTTCCTACATCCTGCTAGACGTTTTGCTTACAATTCAAGAATGCTTGGGACAAGGGTAACACCATTTCTAATTCTATAAATTACATTAAGGAAGGTTACTCTATCATCCAAAGCCCTCTAAACAAATCTAACAACTCTGCATTCTCCACCCTTCCTCATTTTTCTACTTGTGCTCAGATGCTCTTGAATATAAAGTCCTCTGAAAAATGCCATATTGGCAATTTAAATGTTTATCATCTTCTCACTCATCCCTTCCCTGAGGTATACAAATGAACTTGTTATAGACTCTCCTGCAGTCTCCTGCTTGTAGAAATGGGGGTACTATATGTGTACTCACCAAAAGTCTACACAACAAGAGAACTTCATTTTCACTGCAGATACTTTTTCCTGTGCATCCAAAGATCTCCCTTCCTCAAAGCCTTCTTTACTGGATTACGCACTTCAAGATCATTTGGCATAACTACCAAACACAGCTGGCAGTACAGTGTAGTAGTTAGTGTTGCTGTCTCAGTGCTGCAAAGATTCAGGTTCAGTCCTTATCTCTAGTTAATGCAAGCATGTGCAGTCCGCTTGTTCTTCCCATGTATACTTCAGTTTCTTATAGCTATTCCAGTCTCATGAAGACATGCCAAGTAGCCGCTCTGAGACCTTTACTCCTGACCAAGCAGTGATAGACCCATTAAACTATCAATTTACATAATCATCAGGGGACTGGTTAAAATAATATTCGATTTAGATGCCATTATCAAATTACTTCCCTACAAGCACATTCCTTTATCTGTGTCCGTCACTCATCAGCTTGTATACCTACCTTTGATGCCAGAAAGATAGAAATATTCTATTCTCACAGCAAATGTGTACGCATTTTCCAATAACGACGTTGTTACAGAAACATAGGTATGTTGCATGTCTGAGAAGGCATTAAATCAGGACCCTATGTGCTGAGTGTTGGTAGTAGTTCAGACAGCTGTAAACCACGCCATAACAATTACTAAAAGCAGGAGGAGGAGGTGGCATGCCCCTGAAGCCCTTGCCAAATTTCATCTAGTCACAATGAGTACCACCACTGGTCTTCCCTAAAAACAAGCCATGCTTAGCAGTACTAACCCGGTCAACAAAAAAGTATAAAGTAAATAAATTTATATGCAATCTCATCATTATTAACTGCATTACTTTGTGCATCTTACCCAGGCACAGAAGTTGACAGGTAATAATCCATTCCTTTACATTTTGTAAAGTCTCTTCTAATCTTACTATCACATCTTATAACAATTTTGCAGACATTTGGGTCATCTGCAAGGATAAATACTTAACACAGACACTGGAAAACGACTGATCCTAGAGATAAATTTTGTGTTACACCACTCTTGTGATCTGAAATTCAGACCGCAATTACTTCTACCCTCTGTGCCTTGACGTCCAATTAAATTTTACACCAGCATGCCTCACTGGAATGTACTCCAAAAGTCTTATTTGGGATTGCGTTAAATCTCTTATTTATGTATTTATCTTGTATTCAAGTACTTCGATGGTCAAACTGGGGCAGTGCACCTTTTAGTAGAGCCCAAAGGAGAAAGGCTTCACAAAAATTATACATTCTAACAAGAAAATATAGACAATACACAAACATATAACATAATGACCTTCCACTATTTATTATTATGCTGAACCCTAAAGAGATTAGATTTGTCTGACGTGACCTTCCCACTATGACTCTGTGCAGCCTTCAATGCAATAATCATCATCAACATAATTGGATGCTACTTCCCACCTGGCCAAAACATCCCTCCACTAGAAAACCTCCTCAGCTGGTCTACCCACCATCTCCCCCAAGAAACTATAATTTTAGGCGATTTCAATACTAACTGGCAATCCTGCTCTGGCAACCATCCAACCCATCATCTAAACCTTCATGGCTTCACCCAACTAGTCCAGTCGCCAACCAGGATAAATAAAAACTCCAACATGCGCACTAGCCTTAACTGGATACTAGTCAGTAACAGCCCCCAGTCATATACAACAGGCTGCTTATCAGATGGCCTCAGTGATCACTCCCCAACATTCCTACTCAAAAAACACCTATACCAAGCTAAATCTGTTATCTACCGTCAAATATGTAAACAACTAAACTTTAACCCACTCACATTCATCTCATCCATCTCATCCCTCAAAGAATGTAACTGTCATCCTCTAAAGTACCTCAGTCTTGATGATGCAGTTGAATTTAATACTACCTTCCTGAGCATCCTTAATTAACACACCCCCATAAGACTTTCCAGAACCCAAAGCACAACCCTCCCCATAGCTACAGAAAATCACCAAGTCAGAAATGAAAAACGGGGATAAAGCCTGGGAGCACTGGCACAAAACCAAAACCCCCTCAACTAGACAGAAATTCCTAGAACTACACAATAGTGTCAAAAAGCTAATAAAACAGGACAAATTCCAATACTACCAGTCTGCCCTACACTCCTCCCAACAGAACCCCAAACAATTCTGGTCCTCAAACTCCATCCTCCACCCAGGTAAAGTCAGTACCCCTCCTCCTAACATCCCTCACTCGTCCAAAAATATTGCTAACTCATTCAACACACAAACCATACTATCACTAACTAGACAACACAACCCCCCCTCCACTCCAACCCACACCTTCAACTAGTAATCTCCCCACGGTCTTCTCTTTTTCTCCTGTTCCTACCTCCAACATAAAAAACTCAACTAAACTTAAGCCCACCAAATTAGCAGACGACCTTCCAAGTGAATACCTACAAATCGCAGCTGATGCTATGGCCTACCCAGTATCCATCTTGATTAACCGATCTCTGTCAGAAAGTTACGTTCCCACACTATGGAAATGATCACATATAAATTCCCCTCCATAGAACTAACCAATTACCACCCCCTATAGCTATTCTCTCTCCAAAATACTAGAGAGATGCATTCACTCGGAGGTCTCAGACTACCTCCTTACTAACAACCTCCTTTCCAATACTCACCATGGTTTCCAACCAAACCATAGCACCACCACTGCCTTACTCTCCTTTACTAACACTATCCTTCAGCATAAAAACAATGGCTCTCTCTCTCCTCGGCTACTTTCCTAGACTTATCTAAAGCATTTGACATGGTCCCACACAAACTCATCTATGTCCTCAATAACCTATCCTTCTCTCAGTCAGTCACCAACTGGTTTCAGAGTTACCTGTCTGACCGCAAACAATCCGTTGTACGGCAGAATGACATATCTCCCCAACTACCTGTCTCTATAGGGGGGTCCCCAAGGATCCATCCTTGGACCTCTACTCTTCTCTATTTTCAACAATAATCTAGCCTCTGCTACCAACCATGGCACACTCATACAATATGCAGATGAACCATCATCTGCTCAGCCCAGTCCCTACCCAAACTGCAAAAAGTCACACAGGAAGACTTTTCCTCTGTTGAAACTTGGTTATCCGATGCCTAATTAATACTCAACCCAAACAAAACGAAACTACTCATCTTACAACTCAAACATTCTCAAAACAACTCTCACTTTAACATCACAGCAAAAGATACCACCACTATACACCCAACAGAACACACCAAATTGCCAGGAGTGGAAATAGAAAACTAAAAATTTGACATTCACATATCCAGGACCATAAAAAAGTCCACAAAAAAACTAGGAGCGTTGTACACAAATAAGCAACTTCTCACCAAAGCAGCAAAGATTTCAGTAGCAAATTCCCACCTTATCTCCACCATACTTTATGCCTCTCAAATATATACCAACCTAAGGCAATGCGATCTAAACAAGGTAGAGACCTGCTACAACAAAATTGCCAAATTCGCCACAGGGGGCACCCTACCGTAGTCACCACTGTCTCTCTCTTGCTGAACTGGGCTGGCTTGAACCACCTCACCTCCTTCAATGGTATCAACTCACACTCGCCCACAAACTAGTAAACCATCCACTAGTCCCAACCCTCCAGAATCTACTCCAACCCTATCGCACCACCAGACCACCAAGATCCAGCAACAAAAATCACTTACAGGTCACTAAAGCCAATAACTCTGCTGGAGGAGCACTATTCTCGTGTACCATAGCCAAATTATGGAACTCCCTCCCACCCACAATTACCTCCATACCATCATGCACCCACTTCAAAACTTTACTAAAAGCGCACCCAAAAACATGCTGGCTATGCCCTTGCAACTTTCCCTCTAATATCACCCACCCCATCCACCCACTACCTTTCTTTCCACCCCACTAACTACCTTGATTATAGCAAGTTCAGATGCTCATAAGCCTAATTACTTATTATACAGCAGGAACTTCTTAATGTAACAATTGTTTTGTCTGTTATGTACTTTGCAGCAGATAAAGATTCTATCTGTAACTATGTTTGTCATTGTTAATTGCTATGTTGATCAAATTGTTAATTGCTATGTAAATCCAATGTAACTACTGTCTATATAACTGTGGAGCTTTTCTCCCTGGGCCTCCGCTGAAAATGGACCTACCTCCAGCCGGACACATCCACAAATCATGGATGTACCGATTAATTCCTACACAGATAATTTAGATATGGTGACACCATGATTACATTTGCTTCCTCACAACGTTTTAATCAATGGTTCAAGTTCTTGTCTATTGAGCTGTGTGGGGTACGTTATGTTCCACTGCCGTCTACTATATGCATTTTGTCCGTGGTTTGTAATGACTCCCACTTCCCAAAGGCATGCTTGCAGACTGAAACTATCTGTGTGTGCATGCAACTGTGGAAGTACAAGTGCAAAATGTGAGACTAGTGTCTCATCTAAAGCTGGTACCCACCTTATGCCCACTGTTGCTGTTAAAAATTCCAAACTCCTCTAACTATGCGCTACATAAAAGTGTTTACATGAATAGATGCATGGTAATCCAAAACCTGTACAGGAAAATCAACAGATAAAGAAATGGATCAATATAGGTGAGCAAAAGCCTCTCTCCTTTTCTGTTGGGTTAAACAAACTGCAAGGAACTTGACTGGTGACTGGACTTAAATGTATTCTTTAAATACTTCTGACTGAAGTGGGCGAGTATAGCAGCTTACAGTTCTGGCAAGAAGCAGCATTCTGGGCAGCAAGAACTCAGTATAGCCTTCTGTGGTGTTGGCATAATTATCACAAAGGAAAAACATGCAGAAAGGAACCACCCACATGCTTGGTATGTTCTGGACACCACGCTTGGTGTGCTTACGGACAGCAGGGAGTAGAATGAATTAGTTTCAACACAAAATGTTCTCAGATTGACTAACAGCCTACATCTTAATTAAACATACATGGGTGAGACATTAAGCAGAATCATGGCAGTTTCTGTCAGTATGAAATCCTACTTACTTAGAAAACAGCTGCTGCTGGAAGGCACTACAAGTTGTGCAGAACCTTATCTAAACCAGTCTCAAGTCCAAAATTCAAAACACTCATTGATCTGACCACACATACTTGTATGTGTAACTACTGTGTGCACACAAACATGTTCATAGGTTGATACTGTGCTATCTGCCCTAGGGCATTTACAAGCCTAGCCAGAGTGTGTTTGGCTTTCGCCACTCTTTTAGATTTGTAGACCGTGCCTATGAATAGTAGGTCACAGAATATTGTCCCTTTACGGTTAATTTATTGTGCCTCTGTCTAGCAGGGACCCAGAAGTGATCCCGGGGGTATACTTACGGTCTCCCATCCACTTGTCAAGATTTCTCTTGAAGAGGGTCAGTGAGGGGCTCTGCCTAACCTGGACTGGGATTTTGTTCCAGAGTGATGGGAGTCTCTGGGATATGAATCTGTCCCTCCAGCATGCCCTATTTATTTCTGTGCTCAGGTTTAAGTCTCTAGAACGTGTAGCTCTAAGGGATTTGGATTTCTTGAGATGGAGCATGTCCATTAAATCTGGGTTTGACATGGCTTTATAAATCAGGCACAGGTCACCCCTGAGTAGACGGTAAGCAACTGAGTGGAGCCGGAGTTTCTTTAGCCTGATTGCATAAGGGTTTGAGTCCCTTTATCCTCCTGATGAGGTACTTTTGGGGTCTTTCCAGTTGCTGCAGGTGTCGGGTAAGGTACATCCCAAATGGGGCACTGTATTCAATTATAGGCCTGATGAGTGATGAATAGAGTGGTACAATGACCACACTTGATCTAGATGTGAAACCTTTCGTGATGAGGTGGGCTATATGGAAGGTCTTTCTAACCACTTTGGCAACATGGTTGTCAAAGGAGAGATTACTATCTACTTGGGTCCCCAAGTTCCTAATTACTTCCTCCGTACTTAGTGTGTTACCTCCTATGTGGTAGTCTGTGGGCACTGTTTTTCCCAAAGGGGATAACAATGCATTTTTTTTGCATTTAGCTTTAGGCCATGACTCTGGCACCAGTTATCTGTCTCTGTGAGACCCTTTTGGAGAATGCTTGTGTTAGCCGTGTTAGCCGGGGAGTCTATTATGGCACCTAGTTTGCAGTCATCTACAAACTTCGTCAGCCATAGTCCTCCCGTGTTTGCCTGTACCTCAGAGAAGTAAATACCGAACAAGAGAGGTCCCAGGACTGAGCCTTGTGGAACTCCACTTATAACTGGTTTAGAGTCTGACAAGGCTCTTGCAATTCTGACTGCATGGGTTCTATCCTCGAGTCAGTTTGCAACCCATCTTATGACATAGGGGTTGATATTTAAGCTGGTGAGCTTATTTATGATACCAGAGTAGGGTACTGTGTCGAAGGCTTTTGCGAGGTCCAGGTAGGCTGTGTGGACCACTTTCCCTTAGTCTATGGCCATGGTAACTGTTTCAAAGAAGTCAACCAGGTTCAAGAGGCAAGACCGGCCCTTAAAGCCGAACTGGGTAGGATCCAGTGTCTGAAGGTTACCGATATCATTGTTTATGAGTTCCATGAGGACATGCTCCATAGCTTTGCAGACCAGTCTAGTCATGGCTTATAGGGCGATAGTTACTGGGGTCCGTTGTGGCACCTCCCTTGTGGAGCGGGACCACCGCTGCTGTACGCTATTCTTTGGGTACATATCCTGTGGTAAGGCTGAGGTTGAACAGGGACTTTAGGTGAGGGTTTAGCTCATCTTGTAGCTTGTGTAGGATGCATCCTGGGACACCGTCTGGTCCCATTGATGCTGTGTTTTTTGCTTTGGAGAGGGCAGCTCTCACCTGATCATCTGTGATGTCTGGGAGGTTACACTCTGTTGGGATGGAGATTTGCTCTTTTGGGGGGGGGGGGGTTTGCACTGAATCAGTCTGCCAGGATGTTGGCAATGTCTGTTGGTTCAGTGTATTTTTTGTCGTTTTGCACTAACTCTGAGCATATCTGGGAGTTGCCTCCCAGGTTCCTGACATAACTAAAGAATGCCTTGTGGTTGTCCTTAGTATCTTGTGCAATTTTTCTTTTGAAGCTGGCCCTTAGATGATTTTATGAGGGATCGTAGCTTCTTGCTGGTACTGATCAGAGTTGCCTTCCCTTTTGGGGATCTTGCTCATCATGTAGTAGCTTCCTCCTTTTGTTGTACAGCTTATTTATGGCCGGGGTCCACCAGACAGGTCTCCTGCCCTTGGAGGAGTGAGTCTTGGTTTTATTTGGGATGGCACGACCCATGCATTCCTGCAGGTGTCCATAAAATGCATTTGCGAAGGATTCTGCAGTTTGAGCCGTGTTTTCCACTGGCCCAGGGGCTTTGAAGGTTTCCACCTCAGTTTTGAGAAGTGTGAAGTTTGCTTTTGATTCTTCACCGTGGTTACCTTGGCTGGGGGTGGGGACGGGATATGGATGTCCAATGAGATTAATTTGTGGTCTGATTTTACCAGTGAGGGTTATACCTCTGGTGTGGAACATAGCATCCCTATGCTTGTGATGACCAGATCCAATATGTTATCCCCTCTTGTGGGGGTACGGACCAGTTGTTCCATAGCATTTGAGTTTATAAACTCTATGAACCTTTGGGGTAAGGGTGTGTGGGCTAGAGTAGTTTACCCAGTCAATGTTTGGGTAGTTGAAGTCACCCAAT
>NC_056751.1:98901552-98946552 GCF_019279795.1 Protopterus annectens | reverse complement strand
ATTAAAACTAAATACAAAACCAGTTAAACCAATTAACCCCTGCTGGAGTAAGCACAGCCAGGAATAGAAAGACAAGCTTACTTCATGGAAAAAACAGACTGGCGGATAATCTGATGTTCAGGCCAGGTGACTGAACACCTACTTCAGCTGATTAAAGGGGCCAGTTAATCCTGCCACACTGGCCAGGGGTTCACTCCTACCACAGTTAATCCTGCCACACTGGCCAGGGGTTCACTCCTACCACAATTTCAAGGGTCAACAACGCAGCCACGCCTCTCACTCTTAGCTCAAGAAAGGACAACACCTAAAATAATGGGGGGACAAAGGCCCAAAAATAGGGACAGATTTTAAATACTGCTCTTACAAACTTAGAAAGTTGCTAGAATAACAGGTTCTGTGTTAGCATGCATTTTCTGAATGATATGGAGGTTTGAAACTCATGCGTGTGTCACTATTTAGTGACTTCAATCATCCGTGACTTGCAAAAACCACGACGGTTACCAGTGCTACTACTGGTTAATATTAGCCACTTGGCAACATTACTAAGCATTTACATGGTGCATAACAAAACTGTTGCAGCAAATTTTGCCCCTCAAAAGATGTGAAGCTCCATTATCTACAATTTGTTCTCCACTTCCATAAAAACATGTCTTAAAATGCATTTATAAAGCTATTGGGTATAGTTCACCATAAATAAATCAATTTAACTCAAAAAACAAGAAAAGATAAAACTACTTGTATAACCAATGGTACTTTTTGAAACACTTGTGTACGAAAATAAAAACACTGCGAAAGCACAATCAGCAATATAAAGTAGACATTGAAGGGACAAAGCTGCCTTCCCAACCAATCCAGCACTTTTTAAAAGGAAATTAAGTCATGGATTATCTGTAAAACAGGTACTATTACAGCACAGCAGCAATGCTGCTGGCATGTAAAGTATCTTCTGCTAGCTCGATAATCCAGTTTTGTAAAACAGTCCCACCCCCCCCACCTACAAAAAAAAAAAGCAAAGCAGAAGTGTTGTCAGGGGAAGACAAAAGTACCACCCTGTGCACAGCTCACTATTTGGGGACAGAACAGAAGACTTGAGTAAATGGCAACTGTGACCACTGGAGAAGTGAGGATTAGGCCAAAGCTAGCTGCTTGGGACCAGAGCCATCACTGCTTCTGGCTCCTGTCACATGTAGCAAGACTCCCAGGCATACCTTTCAACTGTTCATAACAATTTTGGTTTTCTGGCAAATCACCGAGGACTGAAGCCACTAAATGAAATACGTTTCAGTTCCACATTTCATATATTCAGAAAATGCAAGGTAACAAATCCACTCATTCTAGCAACTTTCAAAGTTTATAAAAGCAATATTTAAAATCTGCCCCTATTTTTGGTCCCCCCCAATATTTTAGGTTTTGTCCGGATTTCCTGTGTTAAGACGCTGAGAGGTATGTCCCAGGAATTACAACAATCTGGGTAAAATGGCCATAAATTAAACCTCAGGCCACATCCACTCATTTTCTCACTAGGCTACAACTAAACAATTTGTCCTTAAACCTTAGCCCGTCAGCAAACGGTCAGGATTAAAAAGAAAAATGCCACTGAAAGTAAAGTTCTAGATAAATTCTATTAAAATGGAAATCTCTGTGTAGAACAAAACGAGGGATGACTATTCTTGAACAAAAAGTCATAATGTTTACGAGTTCATAGGTTCATACTAGGCTATCTGCCCTAGGGCATTTATAAGCCTAGCCAGAATGAGTTTGGCTTTCGCCACCCATTTTAAATTTATTTTGCTATGCCCTTTTTCGAGCTTAGTATACTGTGCCTCTGTCTAACAGTGACACAGAAGTGATACCCGGGGTAAACCTACGATCTCCCATCCACTCATCAAGATTCCTCTTGAAGAGAGGAAGAGAAGGACTCTGCCTAACCTGGACTGGGATTTTATTCCAGAGTGAAGGGAATCTCTGGGTTAATCTGTCCCTCCAGCATGTCCTATTTATTTCAGTGCTGAGGTTCAAGTCTCTCGAGCGCATAGCTCGATGGGATTTGGATTTTCTGAGGTGCAGCATGTCCATTAATTCCGGGTTGGACATGGCTTTATACGTCAGGCACAGATCGCCTCTGAACAGGCGGTATGCCACTGAGTAGAGCTGGAGTTTCTTTAACCGGGCAGCATATGGCATTTGTTTGAGTCCTTTGATCCTCTTGATGTCTTTCCAGTTGCTGCAGGTGTCTGGTAAGGTACATCCCAAAAGGGGCATTGTACTCAATTATGGGCCTGATGAGGGATGAGTAAAGAGGCACGATGACCTCCCCTGATCTAGATGCGAATCCCTTCATGATTAGGCGGGCTATATAAAATGTTTTTCTAACCACTTTGGCCACGTGGTTGTCAAATGAGAGATTGCTATCAACTTGGGTCCCCAGGTCCCTAATTACTTCTTCTGTACTTAATGGATTACCACCTATGTGGTAATTTGTGGGCACTTTGTTTTTGCCAAAGGGGATGACTATACACTTTTTGGCATTTAGCTTGAGGCCATGGCTCTGGCACCAGTTGTCTGTTCCAGCACAGAAGCCATTTTAGCCTGCAGGAAAGCTACATCCATCACCAAGTTCAAATTACAAACAGTCAAAAGGAAGATGTTACTATAGCAAAAACATCTGTTTTCAGGGAAAAATAAATCAATCAATAAATAATAGAAGTTAAGCACTGTGCTAAAGAAATATCTGCTTTTCATTTCAGTCTGGAAAGCTCAGCAGAAACGGATTAATTATATTAAATTCTCCAGAAATAAACTTAGTATGAAAACATTTTAAACATCAGAGCAGTGTGTGCATCCTATCTACCTGCTTCAAACATGAAGGTATTTTTATTTCATTCCCCCTTAGGGAATAGCCCACTATCTGCACCCGAATGGCTTATTCATTCTGTGGGACTGACAATCAAGCAGTTCCACATTCACTAGTTCATTTCTGGGAAGCCCAACCAGCCCATTTCCTCCCCTAGCAACAAGAGTCAGATGGTAAGGAGCGGGCCAGCCTCCCCTCCCCTGGTACAACACCCCACGGCCCCAAGAGTCAGAACTGCCTCACTCACCTAGGCAGGTGACCAGGCGATGGAAACTCACTCTCATCCATCCCTAGCCAGCTTTTACAGATACCAGAGGCACTATTCAAACCCAGGCTACCTGCAATTTAGGCAGGACTTCAACCCTCTCTCTATGCCACAGAGCTAGAAAGTTTTTTTTCTACTGTTTTATTATTTTTTTCTTAGTTTCATTTTACAGTCAGGTAAAGGGCAGACACAATTAACTCCATGTTTTACAGTCAGGGTAAAGGGCAGACACAAAACAAACGAACTGCTAAGGTCAAAGGCCAATAAAACACATTCAAACACAAGCAGTCTTGTTATAAACAAGCAAACAGATACCAACATTAAAAAGAGTGCACAGAGAACGGCATACTACCACAAACTTGTACAGATACATAATTACACTCCACATTCAGAAGACCACAAGCCGAGCACCTTTCAGTAGTGATGAGCTCTACTGTTGCACTAGAGCATAAATACCATCTACCATGCAACACTGCGGGTAGCTCCAACAGCATTAAAATCTGCAATACACATCTGGCTGCCATACTTCTCTTCTGTGCGGCAAGCACAAAGTGCATTAAAGCTTTTACAGCTGTTACAGAATTGGATACATATTTTGCTTCTAACCACTGTCTGTGAGCTCTAAAACATTACGCTCCTAGGCTATTTTCCTCTATCTTACACTACACTGCAGCAGCTACAGCTTCATGTACTACAAAGATTTGTGCTGGCAGCACCACGAATGTTAAAGCTTTCAAAGCTGTAAAACACTTGAGAAATAAATGTAGAACTTTTTTCTCTTTGTACTACTAGTTGCAAAGAAAGTACAGCTCTATGTACTAATGAATTATGATCCAGTTTCACCAATAACTACTACTTGGATTATATGTTCTTGAAATGATTCCACATTCACACCTGGAACTCTGCTCTTGGACAATTTGTCATCAGAAACCTCTACATGCAGAAAGAGAAAAGAACAGTACATTACTTCTGACAGGTTTATCCAAATTCCTTAGTAGGCCACAACTAAATAAGCAACATTAGATGTTCTTCGTGTTTCACTGTTGCAGTCATAACTGTAGGGTGCTCCTGCCGGCAGGCAGCCCGAGGTCGGCCAGAATCCCAAAGTCTGGGTCCGGCGTCGGCTGTATAAGCTAGTACCCTGACGTCAGTACGCTTTGGTACATAGCCCTCAGCCGACGCCATCTTCCCCAGTCTTTCTTGCCGTGCGGTGGAAAGCAGCTCGCAAGTCGTTGGTTGGCGATTTTCGAACAGCGTATTTGGTTGTTGTCGGTCCGAAGTTCTTACTTCTCTTCTCAAAGCTAAGTACCCCATTGGGGAATCTTTTTCTTGTTCCTCCGATGTCAGAAAAGTTAATAATTGTATAGCGTGTAGAAACAAATACCTCATAAAGATTTCCACTCTTACTGTCTACCTTGCTTAGGCCCTGACCACGGCGTTTCTTGTTGTCGGTTCTGTGCCAGGTTCAACTCTCGTACTATCAAGCGCGCAGGTGCGATTGGGCTTTAAATTATTTTGGCAGACGCTTCAATTATAGAATGTCATCGGACACTACCGGAGTTCAAAAGAAGCGCAAAGACAGGCCTCCGAGGTCCAAACAGGACTCGTTGCAGCTGGAGCCAGCGTCCGGTTTGGCTGTAGTCAGTGAGGCGCTTTTGCAGCCCCTGTCGTCCGCCACTTCTGAACCGATGGCGTACGGACTCCCATGGGGAGCCATCAAGGCCCACTATTTTTTAACTGCTGCAGGACCTTCGGACGTCGCTCCTTCAGATGGGTCCGGAACCGCTGTGCAGGTACCGGCTTCTGAGGGGGTTTTCAGGCCTACTCACATCACTATTTCAAAGGCAAAGGCAAAGACTCCTGTTAAGTCTAAAGTTCCAGCTCAAGCTGCTTCTGAATCCACTCCCAGGACACAAAAGCAATTATTGAGGATGGCTGAAGATTTGCTTACAATGATTAGGGGTTCTCACCCCCCTCCTGAGAAAAGGCCTCGACAGGATGTTACTCTGGATTCCTCTGACCAGGCTTCTGTATCTTCTGTTTCTTCCTCAGATCAGGACTATTCCTTTCCCCCTTATGAGGATTCGGATGCTGAGGACTCTTTACCCTCGGCCTCTCTGCCTGAGGATTTTTCTTTTGGGGAAACCTTGCATGAGATGAGGGAACATTTTCATTGGGAAGGACAGGAGTATTCTGCTTCCAAGAAGAGGCTTAGAGAATTTTTTCTTCTTCCTCAGCATAGGCCTTTAGCTATCCCTCCTGTTTTGTACATTGTAGATGATGCTTTTTCTGAGGCTAATTTGAATCCTGATTCCATGCCTCCTGCTCCTTCTAAGCCTGATAGATTTTATAGGGTTCCTGACTCTCATTTATTTTTATTTAAAAACCCTTCTGCGGATCCTGAAACTATTTCTCAGGGCTCTAAGGCTGCTAAGGTTGCTACTTCTAAAAATCCTATTCCCTCTGAGAAGGATTCTCGTGCTTTAGACAGGTGGGGAAAAAGGTATATACTTCTGCTACCCTGTCTGTAAGGGCTTTAAATTGCCAGTTTCATATGTTTAAATATCAGCAATTTCTTTTGTCTGTTTTAAAGCAAAGCTTGCTTCCTTCCTGCTTGTGTAGAGGATAAGGAACTTCAGGATGTTTTGCATGCTACTGAACAGGTGAACAAGCATAGCTTACATTGTGGTTTTGATGCTTTGGATGCTTCTTGCAGGGCTGCTGCCTCTGGTACTGTTATTAGGAGACATGCCTGGCCGTGAACAAAGTTTACCTGAACAGGTTAAGGCTAAGTTATTAGATGCCCCTGTTCAACATGATGTTCTTTTTGGATCCAAGGCTGAGGAAGTTATTAAAGAGATGGAAGAAAAGGCAAAGTCTATGCAGACTGTAAAAGATTTCTTGCAAGTTCAGCCTCCTAGATTTTCCAGGAATTGGCCTTCTAATAATTGGTCCTTTCCCACGTCTGACAGGCCTCAAAGGGGAAGATATAGGCGCTCCAGAGGTCGTGGTCAAGGCCAGGCCTCTTACAGATCTAGACAATGGACTGCTTCTTCACCTAGAAGGGGAGAAGACAGATCCCAATCTCAAAGAAAGCAAACTCAATGACTCTCTCGGTTGGGCTTCAGGACCCCTTCACCTGGATGCCCCTCGGAAGAAAACTGTCTCTTTTTTACAGAAATTGGACTCGTATTACCCAGGACAGATGGGTATTGGACGTGATTTTGTGATTTTAAAAGGTTACAAATTCCACTTTCACACTTTGCCAAGGGCTCACGGTTGGCCAGATCTGCCAAAACATCAATGGTCAGAGGCCTTAACTCAAGTGGATGTTCTTCTGGCCATGAGAGCCATAGAGCCTGTTCCACTCTCGGAAATGGGAAAAGGGTTTTATTCAAGACTGTTTCTGGTTCCCAGAAAACAAAACTCATGGAGACCTATTCTGGACCTTTCTGTGTTTTTGGAAATTCCAAAATTCAAGATGCTTACTCTGCAGCAGCTAATTCCAATGCTCTCTCAGGACGCCTGGATGGTGACATTGGACTTAAAGGAAGCCTATTTACATATTCCCATCAGGCAAGAACGCAGGAAATTCCTCAGGTTCAAGGCAGGTTCGAGGCACTTTCAATTCTCTGTTCTGCCCTTTGGTTTATCTACTGCGCCCAGAGTCTTCACCAAGTGCCTGGCAACAGTAGTGGCTTACTGCAGACTTCAGGGGATCCAGATTTACCCCTATTTGGATGACTGCCTTATTCAGGCAGACAGCAAAGATCTTCTGCTTCAACATCTGGACTTTGTTCAACGCCTCTCCTCCTACTGGGATTCTCAGTGAACATAAAAAAGTCACATTTGATCCCTTCTCAACAAATGGTATTCTTGGGAGCCCTCTTAAATACAACCTTACAAAGGGCCTTCCTCACTCCAGAAAAACAAACTCAGCTGGCTTCTACTTTCAACACCTTGGCAACTCTATCTCAGCTCACTGCAAGGAAATTCCTGCAGGCTCTGGGCTACATGGCTTCCTGCATTCTGTTGATTCCAAACGCAAGGCTTCACATGAGAAAGCTTCAATGGTATCTGAAAAGTGTATGGTCACAGCATTACCACAATCTGGATCCCCTGCCTTCAGAGGGAGTTCCTCTGGTGGTCCAGGGCATGCACTTTAAACGAAGGAAAACCTTTTCGTCTTCCTCAACCTACTCAAATCCTAACCACGGACGCCTCGGATTATGCTTGGGGAGCACACTTTCTAGACAATTGCCAGCAGGGAACCTGGACAAAGGACCATCTTCACTGGCACATCAATCTGAAGGAAATGTTGGCAGTTCAAAATGCCCTTCTAGCCTTCAAGAACCTTTTACAACCAGGGCCTCTGCTAATTCGCACAGACAACACCATGGTCATGTGGTACATCAACAAGCAGGGGGGGTTCTCATTCATACCCCCATTGCAGACTAGCTATGGTTTTATGGGACACAGCTCTAAATTTGAATCTACATCTCCAGGATCAATTCATTCCAGGGAAACAGAATCTCTTAGCAGACAGCCTGAGCAGAAACATTTCAGATCCTCACGAATGGATGCTAGACACAAACTTATTCAACAGGATTATTGCAGTTTGGGATGTCCCCAGATAGATCTGTTTGCATCCCATCTCAATCATCAGCTGCCTCGCTTTTGCACCAGGTCCTTCCACAAAACAGCTTGGAGAGTGGATGCCCTGTCCTTCAGCTGAGAAGCCTTTCAGCATATGCCTTCCTCCTCTTCCTCTACTGCCTCGGTATTACTGAAGATAAAACAGGACAAGCCCAAGTTCCTCATCTTGATTGCTCCAAATTGGCCTCGACAGTTTTGGTATCCAACTTTAAAGCTCCTGTTCTCGGGCCTCCTTGATTCTCCACTGAACCCTTCGCTTTTGTCCCAGCATCGGGTCAGTTACTACATTCCAATCTCAAGACCCTTTGCCTGGCAGCTTGGCTCTTCAAAGGAATTTGATTTCCTCAGTCTTCCAAACAAGTTTTGGATGTTCTTTTGGAAGCTAGACTGCCTAGCTAGGAAATCCTATGCCTCTAAATGGAAGAGGTTTTGTATTTGGATGCAGGACCGAGGCTCGGATCCTCAGGTACCTGATCTCTCTTCTATTTTTGCTTTACCTTTCTTTGAACTTTTATCTGTGTGCTGGGACTTTCCTTTTCTTCCATTAAGATTCATGCTTCTGCTATCTCTCTGCGCATTTCAGTTCTGATCCTCCTGTTTTTCTCATCCTTTGGTGAAGCAGTTCTTACAGATCGCCTCTGAACAGGCGGTATGCCACTGAGTAGAGCTGGAGTTTCTTTAACCGGGCAGCATATGGCATTTGTTTGAGTCCTTTGATCCTCTTGATGTCTTTCCAGTTGCTGCAGGTGTCTGGTAAGGTACATCCCAAAAGGGCATTGTACTCAATTATGGGCCTGGTGAGGGATGAGTAAAGAGGCGCGATGACGTCCCCTGATCTAGATCACAATCCCTTCAAGATTAGGCGGGCTATAAAATGTTTTCTAACCACTTTGGCCACGTGGTTGTCAAATGAGAGATTGCTATCAACTTGGGTCCCCAGGTCCCTAATTACTTCTTCTGTACTTAATGGATTACCACCTATGTGGTAATTTGTGGGCACTTTGTTTTTGCCAAAGGGGATGACTATACACTTTTTGGCATTTAGCTTGAAGCCATGGCTCTGGCACCAGTTGTCTGTTCCAGCACAGAAGCCATTTTAGCCTGCAGGAAAGCTACATCCATCACCAAGCTCAAATTACAAACAGTCAAAAGGAAGATGTTACTATAGCAAAAACATCTGTTTTCAGGGAAAAATAAATCAATCAATAAATAATAGAAGTTAAGCACTGTGCTAAAGAAATATCTGCTTTTCATTTCAGTCTGGAAAGCTCAGCAGAAACGGATTAATTATATTAAATTCTCCAGAAGTAAACTTAGTATGAAAACATTTTAAACATCAGAGCAGTGTGTGCATCCTATCTACCTGCTTCAAACATGAAGGTATTTTTATTTCATTCCCCCTTAGGGAATAGCCCACTACCTGCACCCGAATGGCTTATTCATTCTGTGGGACTGACAATCAAGCAGTTCCACATTCACTAGTTCATTTCTGGGAAGCCCAACCAGCCCATTTCCTCCCCTAGCAACAAGAGTCAGATGGTAAGGAGCGGGCCAGCCTCCCCTCCCCTGGTACAACATCCCACGGCCCCAAGAGTCAGAACTGCCTCACTCACCTAGGCAGGTGACCAGGCGATGGAAACTCAATCTCATCCATCCCTAGCCAGCTTTTACATATACCAGAGGCACTATTCAAACCCAGGCTACCTGCAATTTAGGCAGGACTTCAACCCTCTCTCTATGCCACAGAGCTAGAAAGTTTTTTTTCTACTGTTTTATTATTTTTTTCTTAGTTTCATTTTACCATTTTACAGTCAGGTAAAGGGCAGACACAATTAACTCCATGTTTTACAGTCAGGGTAAAGGGCAGACACAAAACAAACGAACTGCTAAGGTCAAAGGCCAATAAAACACATTCAAACACAAGCAGTCTTGTTATAAACAAGCAAACAGATACCAACATTAAAAAGAGTGCGCAGAGAACAGCATACTACCACAAACTTGTACAGATACATAATTACACTCCACATTCAGAAGACCACAAGCCGAGAACCTTTCAGTAGTGATGAGCTCTACTCTTGCACTAGAGCATAAATACCATCTACCATGCAACACTATGGGTAGCTCCAACAGCATTAAAATCTGCAATACACATCTGGCTGCCATACTTCTCTTCTGTGCGGCAAGCACAAAGTGCATTAAAGCTTTTACAGCTGTTACAGAATTGGATACATATTTTGCTTCTAACCACTGTCTGTGAGCTCTAAAACATTACGTTCCTAGGCTATTTTCCTCTATCTTACACTACACTGCAGCAGCTACAGCTTCATGTACTACAAAGATTTGTGCTGGCAGCACCACGAATGTTAAAGCTTTCAAAGCTGTAAAACACTTGAGAAATAAATGTAGAACTTTTTTCTCTTTGTACTACTAGTTGCAAAGAAAGTACAGCTCTATGTACTAATGAATTATGATCCAGTTTCACCAATAACTACTACTTGGATTATATGTTCTTGAAATGATTCCACATTCACACCTGGAACTCTGCTCTTGGACAATTTGTGATCAGAAACCTCTACATGCAGAAAGAGAAAAGAACAGTACATTACTTCTGACAGGTTTATCCAAATTCCTTAGTAGGCCACAACTAAATAAGCAACATTAGTTCCAGCACAGGAGATTATTCAATTCTGTGATGCTAACAGATTCTTTTACAGGTAGCCAGGTTGAACTAGCTCTCTTGGCACCCAACCTGTTGACTGGACTCCTTGAGGAATGGACAGAACTGTATTTGACCTGCTTGGATTCCTAAACAGACATGGAGAAGGGGTTGCTACTCATCCTTGGTCCACTGCCACCAGAGAGCAGATACCAGTGTTGGCATCCAAGCACTCCAGACAACACCAGACATTGCACTGCACAACATATTGAAGACATCCCTTAGAGCAGCCTCGAGAAATCTGTTCACCAATACCACCATAGCCCATAAGTACTGGTACAATACGCACCAACACACCCGTGGTGCTACTCTATACAAATGACACTCCTTCACAGAGAAGTATGGAAAGAGTGCGCAAAAGTCCCTGATCCCACAAAAAAGGATAATGTCAGGCTGGCCAGATAAGCAGAGACTAGACAGGCTCAGAGATGGCAGCAGAGGATACTGAACAGTTCAGTTGAATGGTCTAATAGAAAAGCAAACACAACAGAATTAATGTCAAAGAATCTCCGCATTCTTCAGAAATCGGCAAAGGGCTTGGACACAAACAACTCTGACTATGCAAATTGCATTAAGTAACTCTCAGCATTAAACACTCTGTATAAATGGATCTTTTAAATCCAGAAATAAAAATAATCTATAGCAACAGACCATTTCAAAACACAGTACACCATTAATGGCCATCTGACAAAACTGTTTCAAAACACACACAGCGTATGGCTGGCTGATCAAAACACCCCCATTAAGTACACTAAAATCAGATTAGATGAAATACCAAAAGTTTCCAGTAACAAGTCAAGTTATACTGCAACAGAAACATTTTTAGCTAATCCCAACAAGTTTCAAACACTGCAGCAAGTGCAGTCTCAGAGTGCTTTCACCTAGTGTGCACATTCAGTTCAGCTGCCACAGCATGAAACAATCTGAATGGAAACATTAGACACCTTGAAATAAGCAGATGACTTAAGCACTACAAAATCATATCAAACACTAAAAACATCAAACACTGCTGTCATACTATGGAAATAGCAAACAGTTCCCAATTAAGTTATACTTTGAACAGAACTGTTCACAGCCAATGGAAAATAAACACTGCAGCCAACGGTGCTACTAAAATACAGTGCTTTTCAGACCTACAGTTCCACATTAATTCTATCAACTAGTAGAAAAATGCGTAAACCAACAATTACAACCTCCTGCTGAATCTATAAGCAGCAACAATTATCAGGGTACTTTATGACAACTCACGCCTGAAAGTACCTCAGATTTTATCTTCACAGCTGTCTTCTCCTTACAGTATACTGATGTCTACAAACTGTTTTCCCTGTTGTTGCTGCCAGAAATGGGAGAAAGAATGCTGCAAATTTTAAAATTTAAATGAATGCTTCCATGCCCGTGATTATCACATGCCATGCAAAAAACACCAAGGTCTAAGATTCTCATACACCCTAGGCATCATTTAAGCTTCTAACCTAATGTGTAACACCTGATGTGACCGGATAAGAGTTACAAGCCCACTAGGTCATCTTCTGATCTTAACAAATAAAATGTCACCACAGTTATTGGGTATGAAAAGCTGGCTTCAATATATCTCATCCTTTTACACATGCTTCTCAGTACCTACCTTTCTCTCTGCATCTTATGTACTCCTTCAGTCTTTCCACAATCCTAATCAACCTCAACTGAGACAGTATGAGCTCCCAAACATCTGCTCTGTAACTAAACTGTCCTTCCCCTCACTTATTCTCTAAATCTGTGCCCTTATGTAAACACAATAAAGAACTTTATTTTCTAAATAAAAAGGTGAAAAATGAATAGCACAATCTTGGGGCAAGTCAATTCAAGAGTATATGACCACAACCTACGGAAATCCTTATGCTAGGCAGAACAAAACAAATAAGTAAGTTGAATGCTCAAGCAGTAGATACAGGAGTTAAGAGAAATGGTTAAACAAGGTGGTCCACATAGTTCTCATCTGCCATCAGAATGTTTTTCCACTTGTCATTTTGCTTTACCAGGGAAAATAGGATAAAAGCTTTCCTGCTTCCAAAAGTGGATGGTCCCCTGTTCCAAGTGCAATGGCTATAGCTATATTTATGGACTTTCTTGGTAACTGGGTAAGTGGACTTGGTCCTTAGGCCCTTTTCAGCCATGACCCGGGTAAATGGCAGAGAAAATACAAGATAGCTACAAACATCTCTTTGATCTTAAAGGAGTGTAACACAGGTAAGTAAAACATGTCACACAATACAGACAAGACAAAGTATGCAACTCTCAAATTCTTTTATTAAAGCATGTAGTATTCAGACTGTGGTATGTGCTTCGTTTAAATTTATGTATTTCAAAAGCAGTTACAACAAGTAAGAAACTAAACAGGATATATACTGATGATTTTTTTTTCTTTTTTTTTTTTAAACTTGGTAGAGAAAAAAAATGCAACTTCTGTCAGTACATGATGAAGCTTGCAAGCCTGTTAAAGCGTTAGGCGTATGTGGGTTAGCCACTGTCTAGGTAGTGGTTGCATTTATACTTTTCTTTTAGAAATTTTCCGGAACATATTTTGTTAGCTTGTGAATATTAGGGGAAGGTAGCACCAGCTATTATTCCACAAATTGTATTACTCTGGTTTTAAAAAAAAATTCTATACTAGTACTCTAGGAACACTAGATCAATTAGCTTTGAAGACTGCTTCCAGCTCCAGTTTCCTCAGGTTGCATGTCTTCACTATCCAGTCTGGGTTAATTTGTTGACCAATTAAGTGGAACTGACCCATGTGGGCTGTACAATCATAACACAAATGCATACTACATGTTTAAAACCAAGTAATACTATACTATAGCAAGTAAAAAAATACCAAATTACTAACCAAGTCATGAAATTCAGCAAATTACTAAAGAAGTCCAGCATTACTAGCAAATTCTAGAACTATTAGGAAGAAAAGTGTGCATTAGATCATGTAAAGACCACTACAAATAGAATAATAAAGTAAATAGATGGCTGTAACATTATCTTACGTTGCAGGAGAACTGCCTTCAATATTTTAAGGTAATGCCCAAGAGAAGCAAATAAGCTGAGGAGTAACTCAAAAGGAAGAAATGCTATTCAGCACAGAGAAACCAAGAATAAAACAGGTTTTACAACCAGCAGAAATCTTGTGTGACTGGATTGGAAAGAAATTATTTGAGAGAGAAAAGCACAAACAGCAGAAAAAAATGATGAAAGGAAGAGACTGTAGTTAAGATGGTCCACTGATCAGACTTCCAAGACATAGGGACTGTGAACAACAGGTAAAAAAAAAAAAAAAAAAAAAAGTTCATTCTGGCACATGCAGTGATATTCAGAATAGAAAGACAGAAAAAAAATTATGTATGTTAAGAAAGGAAGATGAAAATCAAGGTGAACAAGCAGGCTACTCTGGAAATGAAAGGCCTCTTTTTCAAAGGCTACTTACTCTAACTTCAAAGAGAAGTACCATTCTTCTAGTCTGCTCTAAGCTCTTAGATTTGAAGGCACTCTGTGTGAACAAGCAAAGAAAACGGGGGTTCAACCAAACAATATATGAATACATGAGTGGTTTTAACAGCTATGGTGGCTGGTAGCATAAACTTTGCTTTACATATTTGTTTTAGCATTTAGATACCAGAGATTTACACCATACAGCATTACACCTGAATTCTGACAAAGAAAATCACAACTAAGAACACTACTTTTGGATTAGCAAGAGTTAGGACAGCAGAAGAGAGAAAGCTCAAGGACAGGGCTTTGAGGTACTTCAAAATCAGCAGAAAATATGATACAGGAGGAGGACAGCAAACAGACAGCAACAGATACTGCCAACATACTGGACGACAGATTCAGTGCCAACTTTACCCCCCCCACCCAAAGGACCAATCACAATACAGGAAGAATGCCAGGCACCCAGCATTATTTCAGCACAGGTTAAAGCTGCCTTGCCCAAGGCCAAGAATACAGCTTCCATGAGACCCGATTGTAAAGTTAACTGGCACCACATCTGTGTGCCCTGTTCAGTCACAGCCTCACCTCAGGCTTTGTCCCTACTGAATGGCGCACTGCTACAGTCATCCCTCTCCATAAAGGGGGAGCAACTACAGACCCTGGGAATTTTCACCCCATTAGCCTGACGAGTCCGATATGTAAAGCTATGAAGTGCATCATCATGGACCCGATTAACAAAGATAAAGGAAATCTCCAAACTCTAGACCCTACACAAACTGGCTTTGTGAAAGGGAGATCATGCCTGCTCAACCTGGTTAACTTCTTTGAGTCGGTCACCAGGGCTGTGGATGAAGGTAAGGCAGTGCAGACTGCCTACCTCGATCTGGCCAAGGCCTTTGATAACATTCCTCACTCGGGAATTATTGATAAACTCAAACTAGACATCAACACCCCCCCCATATCACTAGTTGGGTTGCAAACTGGCTCACAGATAGAACACACAGTGTGAAAGTGGTAGACTCCAAGTCAGACTGCCGACCAGTCACGAGTGGAGTCTCACAGAGATCTGTCCTGGGTCCTCTCCTGTTTGGCATCTACTTCTCAGAAGTCCAGGTCAACACAAAAGAACTCTGGCTGACCAAGTTCACAAACAACTGCAAGCTGGGAGCCATTATTAACTCCCCAAGTGAACGACTAGTGTTGAAACCATGGACTTAAGCCTAATGTCTAAAAATCTGTCATCATCCCCTTTGGTAAAAACTCAGTTCCTACTAATTACCACATCGATGGGAGCCCACTGATCACTGAAGGTGTTCTAAGTAAGCTGGGGACGCAGGTTGACAGCAACCTCTCCTTCAACCACCACAGTGCCACTGTGGTCAGAAAGTCCTTCTATGTGGCACATCTCATTACCAAGGGTTTTGCATCCAGGAAGAAAGAGGTAATAGTCTCTCTCTACTCTTCCCTCATTAGACCAATCGAGTACAATGGCCATTTGGCATGTACCTCACTAGATACCTGGAACAGCTGGAGCGGCCACAGAAGTACCTCACAAAGAGGATCCTAGTCATTAAACACGTCCTACATGGACAGATTCAAAGGACTCCAGCTATGCTCCGTCTCATATTGCCTACTTAGAGGCGATCTTTGCTTTACTTACAAAGCCATGTCTGACCCAGCTCTGTTAGAAATGCTACATTTAAAAGAAATACCAATCCCTCCGCACCACACACTCCAGAGACCTCAACCTCATTACCACAATCAACAGAACATGCTGGAGGACAGGTTCCTCACCCAGAGACTGCCCATGCTCTGAAATAGACTTCCCATACATGTCAAGCAGAGCAACTCGCTGTCCTTCTTCAAGAGATATCTGGATGAGTGGATGGGTAATAGAAAGTTCACCCCTGGGGATTACTCCAGTGGCTCTACTTGATAGAGGCACTGGGAACTAACATCAGGCGGCATGATGCCAGGGCACTTCTATGGCTAGGCTTGTAAAGACTCCAGGGCCATTAGCCTACTACACACCTAAGAACACTAATGCATACACATCAGCTGACTTGGTTGTCAACAAGGGCAGCAAAGATCTAACCACGGCCACATTTCAGTTCTGACAGCCTGGTCTATGGACAATAGACTACTTGGCTATCCCCCAAATAATAAAATTTTAGTACAATTCTCTGCATGTTCCTTAAGTTTTCCAATGACTGCTGCTGTCCATTTACAAAAAAAAAAAAAAAAAAAGTATGTGATCCTACATTTCTCCTAATCTTCCATTTCTGACACAGTGACTCACAACTGAGTCTGAATCCATAAAGCCTTTTTTTTTTTCAGACAGAGCCCACGAGCACTGCCTGGTTAACTGACTGCGTAACTCTCTATCAAGCAAATGGGGGTTGAAGGCATCAAACAGAACTACAGGAAGCAGATTCTTACCAGTTCACAGTCATAATCCTCTGCAATAATTGTGGTACACTACTGCACACTTAACATGTACCCCCTTTTAAACATATTAGGGATTGTCAGGATCACAAGCTCCTTCACTCAGGTCCTGCAAGTATCATCTATCAAAAGTTTCTCTCCTCTCAAAATATGTTAAGAAAAAAGATAGAAAAATAATGCCTCGGCACTTTTCCCACACAAATGTTAAGCTATACATTTCACAAAAATGCAATGTCACTTACACACTAATGCTCTTTCAAGAGATGTAATGCCACCCTTTCCCCCAACTTTTGCACTTAAGCAACTGAAAAGCACTTCTTGAAACTAACTTTGTTCAGTTTATACCCCCCAAATCCTGAAGGAAAAATACAAGACATTTTAGTACTTCCAACTCTAAACTCCATCATAATATTCCCTCCACAGCAGTTTTTACATGCATATTCCAACTCCAAGGCACACTCTCTTGCAAACCTCTCTTTCAGTAAACTTGTTTTAGATTTGCTGCCAATTTCAAATTCTGTCCCCATGTCTCTCGTCCATTATCACCACTACTGTACCCCTTTCAACTTGCTTCTAAGGATAAACATCACATACCTGTCATTGTTCAAAAGTCTATGTACTTTTGCTAGCCCTGTTGCTCCATTCCTCATCTTAACTCAGTCCTCTAGAAATAATCAAACGTTTTTCAATTCACAAGTAATATACTAACACTATATTAATTCCACAAGCAATTGTGTTGTTTCATAATATGTAGCAGGTTCAGCCAGCATGTAAAGCACAACAGTACATTAATTTCACACTTAGCAAATGTCTTGTTCTGTACTGTGTTTCATATTGCCCGCATAAAACACCTTGCTCTATACTGTGTTTAAGATTGCCCTCCTGCCACTTACTAATTTCCTAAGTCACCATCATCACATTGCTTACTCTGTTGTATTATATATTTTTATATAATCCCCTTCTGCTTCTATAAACCTGCTGTTTCTGAATTCTTACTCTACTGAATATGTAATTAAGTAATGACAATTGCTAATGCCCCATTCTGCGTCTTTATACAAATGTTTTGAGTTGCCATTTGTTTTAGTTTTGTTTGGGTTAGACCCACTAGGCTAGTGGCCTCTTTTCAGGGGAGACAGCCAGAGGTAGTATTTGTACAACCTGGTGAAATTTGGCCAGGGTATCAGGGAACTTCTCCTTACTCTTTTTGAATGATGATGTGGGATCTTTAACATCCACCTGAGCTACCAACAAATCAAGCAGATGGGACTTCAGTGTAAAATCTCATCCAAAGGACAGCACACTCAGGAGTGCAGTAGCCCCCACTGCTCCAGTCACTTGGAGTGGTAATAGAGGCTACAGCCTTCTGGTATGCCAGCACCAAAGGCAAGTATACTGTTGAGTCAATGCAGGTGCAGTTTTAACACTACATTGCTTTTATTACGTATTTTAAAATCCTTGTTCTTATAAGAGCTGATCAAAATACTAGTATTCTGCCTATACTCCGTCATCCACAATACGCACTTAAAAGTCTCTTTACAGGAATAGCATCTGCTGCAGGTGTTTCTACAGGTCAATTCAAAGGAGACACCAAAGAACATAACTTCTGTTATTTCGGTTTATGCATTTATAGATTATTTTTAACTGAAAAGCAGACATTTACAAGGTAACTTCAGCTGCACAGGTGTTCAGTGAAACCTACTGTAAAGCACTGTATGACAGGTCATCCAGTCATTCCAAACCAATTTGAAGGTCTTCTTTGAAGTCAGTGATTATAATTCCTTAATAGTCAAGTGTGTGTGTATGTGGTGGCGGTGGGGGTAGAGGAGTTCAATGATTTCTGCCTTACAAGACAACAGCACATGTAACAAATTAACAGCTACTACTCTTGCTACGTCTCCAAAGTATGAAGCATGCAACTCCTGTGCTCTAAAATCACAAAAAAGCAACACTCTCCTGAGTAGCTTTAGTATACACAGTTGAAGTACTTTACACCTCGAGGCCCCCAGCCAATAAATTGTTTCATCTCAAAAAAAGCTAACATACAGCCAATGCTGACAGGAACAGTGGAAATGATGCAATGAACAGCACTGTTAGTTTTTAGCTGTTTAAATGCTTGTATTACAACCTCCATTCACCCCTAAGCTGCACACCACAGTACAGCTAAGAATGTGCTTTCCAACTCCCATGCCCCCATTCCCTGTGTAGTCAGCAGCAGTACACGACGGCCACGGCGACGCCAAACTCCCCCTTCTCCATCTCCTTATGCTGCTGCCGTTCGGTCAGAAACCAAAACACAAAAGCTCTCAACACCTTACACACATAAGAAAAAATACTGTCACAAACCTGTATCTTGTCCCACAGTCAGACCACTGGCACCGGCTCAGTCCCAGTTTAAAATCCAGTTTTCAGTAAAACAAAGACACGAAGATGACCGAACTAAGTCGAGTTTAGACGAAGAGTAGATGACCAAAAGGCGCATGTGCGGCTGGTTAAACGGTTTTCAGTGAACTGTTCTCGTAGAAAAATGTAAGCTTAGTGTTTGTTTGTTGTTTGATGCAGTAGCACTGCTGGCTGTCACGCTGTGAATCATTGGAGGGTAGTAGGGTCGTTGTGTGAGTTTTTATTTACTTACCTCGTCTGGGAAATTTTGTATGAACTCTTACTTGTTGTTATGTATATTCTGTGCTACTTGTGTGTATGCTGGTGTTAAATAATTATGATTTAATACTATAATTCTGGTCCAGATACTTGGAGTTGGCTTATGTGTAGTAAATGAATACACAGGGAACGTTTTCCGAAGTTATCCATAGTTATAGAGATGTGGAGAAACGAGCGCGTTTAATACACGAAGTCTGAATAAGACTGGAAGTTACATGTGGTTTCTTTCGATACAGTTGAGTTGTGAGGTAGAGATGTTCTGCTGCACTTTTTTCTTCTGGATGAGAATTTGTGTTATTGTATTACTGTCCTGTTTGAGTGATAGTTTTAACTTTGCGTGGACTGACACTTTATTTATGGACGTGTGGGCTAATCACAGTGGTACATGTAGAGGTATTAAATAATTGTAGGACCAACTTTCATTGTCCTATCCCTGGACTTCTTTAAAATCGGACATCGCTTTAGTAGAACAGGGATGCAAAGCCAAGTTCATGGATGTTTATATTGCATAGCTATTAGTATAGTTAAATCGCTTCAGAAACGTTGATAACATCTCTGGGGTCGAGGGTGTTAAAGTAACCATTGGTGTACATAGCAGTGTAACCTGAACATTTAAGATCGTCACTCCGACAGAGTAATGAATTAGAAACGCATTGCTAAACCGCTTACAAAAAACATTACAATACAGAGGTGACAACTTTGGACGAATTTTTATTGCAGTGAAACTTGTGTTGATCCAGTAAAAGCTATTACAGCAGTAATAGGAAGGAAGGCAGTTACTATTGGCTAGGTATCCAAATCACGAATCCAGCGGAGCCCTTCTAAACGGCAAGCAAAGTTTAGCATCCAGCTCTCTGTATGTCATTATAGTCGTTCTTATGTGTCTCTTCTCTCCCAAGGGTGTAGCTAGGCATACTGTTTGTAATCTAAGTAGTAGATTTTTTTTTCTGAGCGTCAATCAGCATGTATTTTTTTCCAAATAATATTATATATATAACTGCTTAAATGAATGCCTGTAACAACCGGTACAACACTGCTAATCTGAAAACAAAATTAATAGTTTTAGGGGGAGCTGCTGAAAATGTTACTTAATTTATTAAGTGCTTTGGGACAGCATTTTTGAGAGATGTGTCCATTTAAGTGATAGGTTTCCAAGGGGGATAGCACTAATAGCTTCTGAGTACAAAATTTAATTTGCTTGCTACATCCCTGTGTCTGTCCTTATTATCTTTTGATGATAAAGAACACCCTGTCTATAATCCAGCATAATTCTCAGGCTGCCCATCTGACCTGCTAAAGTACAAGTTATAAATAGTGTATTGCTTAGGTGATCTAGTATACTCGAATGGATGGAGCCCATTTGTAAACAAGACCAAGGAAGAAAAAGATCCAGATGCATGTAAGTACAGTTGTAAAGTAGTTGTGTATAAATGGGTGTTAGCTTAGTTGCACTTTTTAAAAGTACCAAACAATTTTTTTTTATAAATATTTTATCAGACATACCATGGATTAATCCAGTTAACAAAGAAGTGAATGAACATTCTAATTATTAAGAGGTATAATGTCCTATAAATGAATTAAGTATACTAAACAGTTGACAAAGAATGTTAACAGTAATTCATGTAGTACAGAATGTAGCATTATGTCAGTACAAATATGGTAGAGCACCCTTACATGAGAACCATGTTGGCATAATGGCTAAAGTCTGTTAGGGATGGCATAATGGCTAAGGTTTTTACCTCACAGATGCAAAGTACAGGGTTTGATTCTGACCTTGATAAATGGCTAAGCTTGTAATGGTCTGCAGACTAATTTCCTAGTGTTTTCCTATGAACCTATGTTCAGTTCTGGGCATCAACAGAGGTTAAGGTAGCGCTCAGTAAGAGAATAATATCAGTCAGTCGTCAGCTTGCAGTATTTCAGCTGCTGCCCAGTGTATGTGGCTTTCATGGTGTTCTGTATATATGACAGGCACAAGTTATAAGGCAGGAGGGAGAGTATTGAGACATTTGAGATGTATTTATTGGTGTGGCTAAATGAGGGGAGGAAAAGAAACCAAACATATCTAAATAGAAAATAAAATTCAGTAGTGAATAAGGAAGTGTGTGTGTGTGTGTGTGTGTGTGTGTGTGTGTGTGTGGGGGGGGGGGTTGTATTTTCAAGAAAAGGGTAAAGAAAGAAGTGAGCAGACTTTCATCTGAAAGGTACTTCTTTCCCATCAGGATGGCTGAAATTCATATGATGTGCTCAGATAATGATGAATTTATGGATTATCTTGGTTTCTTTAGTCTGCCTGACACTGACTTTGTAGCACCCACATCCTTTAAAGTTTACACGGACTACATCCCTTCCCTTGGAGACTGAACAGTTTTGTGCTAATACCATATACTAGGAAAATTCAAGTAACTGCACATTTTAAGCAGTGGTGGGTTGGTTTGGTTTAAGTCTGTCATCAATTTTAAAAAGTTTTAAAAGATGTTTGAACAGTTAGCTGCATTTGTAAGCAACGGAGTACAAATCCTAACCTACTGAAAAGTAGAGCTATTGCTACCTGTTTCTGGACCAAGGGAAATATTTGATGTTTTGGATGTTTACTAAAATGCACATATAAAAAGTGTCTTTTGCATTTAGAGCATTACTGCAGACTGTAAGAAGAGGTCACCATGACCAGTGTGGCACTGACTTGCAAGTTGCAGAGTAACCACTAAGGCACAATATGACACAAATTGAGGATATTGAACCAGTGAAAGAGACTCCTGCAGGAACTGATTAAGCTACATATCAAGCTCCAAGAAGCCATGGGACAGAGACAGTAGTTGATAACTGAACCTATGAGGGATACCACAGTTATTTCAGCTGTTGGACACATAAACTGGCATTTCTCATGGATACTTATAGTCCTGTATAATGTAAAGATAATAACCTCCGATGAGATTACTTTAGCATGAAACATGTAGAGGTAGCATTTGTGTGTCCTAGCTCTGTTTGCTTGACTTTGGCATATTGGCAGATAGTTTTTGATTGTTTTTAGTGAGAGGGCCTCTTGATTTTTTCCTGTAACCCATGCCTCCTGTCTTTCATCTGTCTCTGGTAATGAGACACAGACCAACTTGCAGATCCTTATCCCCTACAGACTCCCAAATAATTCCTCTGTCAGTAACCTTACCCAAACAATTTTTGTGATGTTAGTTCAACTGGAAACTAGAAAAGCAGTAAAGCACCAGCACAGGTATCCCAAGACTACCTTCCATAACATCCTGACAAAAAGCAATAGTCCACAGTAACACTAAATAGAACTGAATCTACCCTCCATTCTGATAGAAAAAGCGATTTAAAAAGATAGAATGAAGGCTTACAGTCAAAATTCTCATTGTATATTTGTTTTGCTTTTATATTTTTCTGCACTTTCTTTGTACTTTTCTTGTTGTCCAATTGAGATATCCACATTAGAATTATCTCCCACAGTATTTTTACTAGATGTTTCTATACAGAAATGATCTCCCACACTATTTGTCTTCTATGTTATGTTTATTAATTAATCTAGTTATCACCTACACTACCAAGCTCCTCAGATAACTGACAAATGTTACTGTTTTTCAGTTTTGCTCTTAATTATTTTGAACTGGAGTGCTGCTGAATACACGAGGCCTTTCCTTGTCAAATACTTTCCTTTTATCATCAGAACCAAATCATCTATATAGTCCTTGATTTTTAGGAGTCCTTTCCTACGTACCCTTTCATTATGTTCTATTTTGTTATTCTTACCAAGCACGCAATAATGGAATAATTGGAGAACCCTGAAAACGGCCCCCTTGATGTTTGCACTACACCACAGTTGTCCATTTTTTTGCACAACAACCTTTATAATCCACCCATTCCTCCTCAACCTCTAATACTTCTAATTTTGTCTTCTAAAGAATTCCATGAGACCATATCAACTACTTTTCACTTGATCTATTGGAATAAATACTTTTCTGACTATAGGGTTCATAGGTTCATACTAAGTTAACTGCCCTTTCGAGCCATTTTAAGCTTAGCCAATTATCCCCTGTGAGTCAAACCCTGCACCTTATGTTTGTAAGGCAAATACCTTACCCATTAGGCCACTATTTCTCCTTAATGAACTAATCTCACAGTAAATGGCAAGTCAGGTAGGTATTCTTGCCTTTTACCACAAAGCTGTCATTTAATTTTCACCCTAACACTGTCAACTTTCCAGTATCAGCCCTTCTCACTAGTGCCTGGTGAGGTAAATGCAAAGTGGTGGAGTCGGGGGGGGGGGGGTGCTGGTACTGCAGGAAGTGTCTGAATAGGTGGGGATAACTGGAATGGGGTGAGACTTTATTTGAGCAGGTTAAAGCCCATTATCTATGATCAAATAACTGACAGGATCAGTCACTCTCCTCTACAGACTGCTTCAGTACCTGCATATTTGTAAACATTTTGTGGACTACACACCAAGTTACATGGAGCCCTAGAAAAATTGAACAACTATTTCCTGTTCCACCCCCTTCTTGCCCTCCTACCACCCAGGTTCATCACTCTTGTTCTTTTTTTCAGTTTGTTTTCCTTTTTTATTTTTTCCTCCATCCTTGTACCATAACTAGGCAAGATTCCACCATAATAATTGTAAAGGATGTGACTGGAATAAACACTGGGTCGGGCCTAAAACTGAGATGCAAGAGCTTTTTTGCAACTTTTCATCCACTGATTGCATAAACAGTCATAAGTAAGGAAAGAAATTCGGTCTCTTTTTTTTCTTTCAAAGAAAAAATAAGTTGTAGGTACAACTTATTGTTCAAAGTTAGTGAAATAGTATTTCCCAATAAACTGAGAACAGATGTTTGCAAGGGTATATACATTTTATTGAGAAATAATGCCCGTCTCCCAGCTCCTCCAAAAAATATAGTTACCTTTCTTGCCTTCTTGTGTTACACTGAGATGAAGTAAAATCACAAATGGCCAAAGGCAAACATTATACACCTAAGGGTCTGGGGGAGGAAACTGGAGCACCTGGATAAAACCTTCAGACAGAAGGAAACGCATCCACAAACTTAAAAAAAAAAAATGTCCACTTGGCTAGATACACTGCAATTCCTCACTCTCACATGGAGTAATTTTCATTATAAACTATTCCCATGTCTGTCAGTCACAGTCCTTTTATTGATCCTGTATTAAAAAGTTAGCAACAGTTGAGTATTCCAGCTGGCTTAACACAAATGCACACTAATTCTGCAAACCCTGAATAGTGACTGCTTAACTTGAGCAAATGACAACAGGGTCAGTCATTTGTATTCACCAACAGCTCCTGAACTCAGCAACTGAAGCCACTGACTGTGTATACCTTGTAATAAATTATTATGATTGCTATTGTTTTATTTTAACAAACACACTCTCATGCATAGGAGTATCACTTGTACTTCTGTGACTATACACTTCAGGTGTTGGAGTGTGATCAAATTACTAAATAAATGCATACATAACTACCACTGAGGAATGTTTCTTCTCCGCTCACTGCTGTCAGAATAGTGTGTAACCCACTGCATTACTCCAGTGTACCTCTTATCTTGAGTCAAGATGTGAAAGATAAAAAATGGACTGTGTACGATGTGAGGCATTGCCACCTGTGCCAGGGAGAATAGGGCAGTACATGTGTAACATATGCCAGCATAGTTAGTCATATGGCAAAGTTATCACATTTATTTGTACAGATGCTTATGTTAATGTATCAGCAGTGTTATAACTGATTAAATGCTTATGTTTAAGCAAAGAATTCTGGTAGGGAAGAGTAGAAATTGTTGAAACTATTCTATAGCTTTCAAATACTGCAGCAGATCTTAGCAAAGCTCTGAGTGTGTATTGTACCAGAGTCAAGTGATCAAATGTGATGTCATTCTGTAACCAGCACTGAGAGGATGAAACTCACACAGCAGTTTTTGTTTTCTTCAGAGACTGATATAAAATCTGTCAGTTATCACAGTTGTGTTAGTTCAGTCTGTTAGAAGCTCATCACCTTGCCTTGTGGAAGTAAGCATCTTATCTAATCTTGCCTTGCTGTATTATAGTTATACTTTAGACCATCAGGATATAGTGAGATTAGTTAAGTAGTGTGGCTTTTTTTTTTTTTTCCCATCTGTCCCACTGTTGTTTTTATTTCTCCTGTGATTGAAACTGGTGTTTATTGCATTTAGATATTTAATATTGTCATGTTTTCTGTTTTATTTATTCAATATTTTATAGCTTTCATTGTGGCTGGTCTTTTAGAGAATACTTTTAATATCTTAGTGTGCCTTGCTATTTTTTTAGTGACACATTGACCGAACAAAAAAAGCTCATAAGCCTTGAAGCCACCATTTTTATTAATTAGTAGTGATTTTACTCTGTATAATTTGATACCCTTGTAAGACCCTTAAGAGTGGTTGGTGGCAGCTCTGTTACCTTAGTCTGGCCAGAAGGGGTACAGCTAGTAAATCTGTGCCAGCCTTTCCTTTCACAGGAGTGTGTGTGTGTGTGTGTGTGTGTGTGTGTGTGTGTGTGTGTGAAAATCAAATGCCCAGCTGTGAGTGTGTCATCTACTTGGAAATGGGACATAGTGCTCCAAAGTGTCTTGTTTGGGATCTGGAGAGAGAGTCCAGTCCCAGATTTGGAATGTTTCCTGTGTGCTCTTGGGGGAAATTGTGCTTGATGCAGAGGGCTGCATTTGAAAATGCTGTGTAAATCCATCCCTGTTTTTAGTGACAGTCCCTCACCAGCCTCAGTGGTGAGGATTGAGGCTCCTTGATTACTGGCCTGGAGTAGAGAGGCTGTCACAGGGACAAAGGAACAAAAGCACAGACAGATGTTAACTTGGAAAGCTGTTGGAATAACATGCTCCCCCCCCTGAAGACTCTTTAAAGCCTGAAACTCTAGGGTCTATCATTTATTCACTGATTGCAGTCCTTTCTGATTTGCCCCCCCCCCAAACAAAAAAACCCCACAAATGTTATGGAAAAACAGACCAAGATATGATGCAAAATCAGGGACAGTTGAGAGCAACACTACCCTCTCCACTTGCATGTATAGAGAGACGCACACCCATCAATTACAACCACTAATATGACTGCTGTCAGAATGCACTGTGCAACACACTGGAATATACCCCCCCCCCCCAAACACACACACCTTGACCTCAGTTCAAGAATCAAGGAAAAAGTGAAAAAAAAATGGGAGACAAAGGACCAAACTCTCACTAATGGCTATTGCTGTTATATACTTAACAAGAAAGTTGTTAAAATAACAAAATGACAAGCTTTGCATTATTGTGCTTTCTGAAGGTCATTAAGTCTGAAATGCAAATGTCTGCCATTATTTAGAAACCAGTCCCCATTCATTGGCAGAAACAAAAAAAAAAAAAAAAAAAAAAAAACAAATGTTACGAGAAATGGGCCAATGTGTGAGAAAATCCGAGACAGCCGAGAGCATTTATACTCCTCATGCATGTATTGTACACTAACACAGGCACACAACCAAATGACTGAATAAACAGAAATAATGGCCCATGATTTTAGCTTTCAGAATCATGCAGTGCAAACATTGCCTACATTTTTATGGACACACTCCTTTAGCACTCTACTTTCCATCTCAGACATGTGAAACACTACCTTTCATAATTTGGAACAAATGAGTAAAATGTGGGACACTTGTCAACAGCTTCAACTAGGAAGCTTGCATGATAGTAAAAATGTGTTACTGTGTACTTGTAAAAAGTTAAATTGATGAAATATGATTCAGTATTTACTATGGATTTCCATTAAAAAAAAAAAAAAAAAAAAAAAATTCTTAACTTGTGACCGACCCTTTCAATGCAGAACTACAAGGAACGTGTACTTTCTTAAAACTCAAAATGAGGAATGCTCTTCATTATGAGGTATACTTAAGAGGTTTCTCTCTTACACACACCTCTTGCCTGTCCCTGATGTGGGATAAGAATCTTGCTCTGTCTGTCCTAATCTGGGTAAGCCCTTCTAGTAGTTGGATAAAAGATTACTAATTTAATAAAGTACATTCCCAGTCACAAACTATAAACTGCTTTTCCTTCTGAAAACATGTGTTCATTTATATTCTCTCAACTTTTCAAGTTAACAAAATGGGTCCCTAATTTTCAATGAGAAAGGCCACCAAATCAGAAATATTTTAAATATTGTGCTTACAAATGTGTGGCTAGAATAACAGTTTTTTCATTTTCTTAAGTAAAAGAAGTCTGGATCTCAAATGTCTAGCATTATTTAGTGACTGGTGAGCAGCATGCGTAATCCATCTTAACAAAAAAAAAATGTTAACTTAAAAAAATGTTCCTACCCATGTAAATCTAGGTTGCTATCCACATCCTTCCATGTTTTTTTTTTTTTTTTTTGGTCAGGCTACCTCAATCACATGAGGTAGTTGACCCTTGCTACATCCTATAGTAGCTCTGTCAGTATTTTCTGAAGCTGTATAAGGGTTGGTTTTAAAATCAGTCCTGCCAAATGGCCAATATTTTTTAAAACAGTGCATGGAACTCTGGCCATGCACAGCTGCATTTGTGAAGTTTCTGATTTCATAAATGTCTTTCTTATGTTTTAAAATGTAATAATAGTAGAAGACACTGAGCTATGGTTTTGTATGAAGGGACTGCAGCACAGCAGCCAGCAGCACGAGAATCCCTTGGCCCTGACAAAATATGGTAATCTATTATTTAAAGTACCTACTGTGTTCCTCCTCTTAATGGTAAATGACACATTATTATTTTTAACTTAGCCCTCTTTCATTTCAAAAAGAAAAAAATTCAAATACATTAACGCATTTGCAAAAACATTTAGACAAGCTTGATGCAGTTTCTTTGGTATGCCAATTAGTTTCAGCCTTGCTTGCTTCTATCCTAAAATTATTGTACTAAGCCCCTTTTTCAGAAACTGAATCCTATTTAACATGTATGTGCTTACTCTTAAATCTTTTTTTCTTTGTAACAAACCCCTCACAAGGTTAGCATCACTGCTTCTTTTTAAACCTTCCTTGACCCATCAGTCAAACAAATTACATTCTCTGTCCTGTTCAGCATGTATACACGTTGTCCAGTCAATTGCATGTAGTTTCTTGTTTCTTTTTTTTTTTTCTGATAAAATTCTTCATCTTAAAATCCTCACTCTCCTCCTCGCTCCATGTTTTACATTTCGCACGGACACATTTAATGTTGCTTCTAAGCCCTAGCCTTTGCCTAAAAAAATACATTTTAGCAGAACATTATTAAATACAAACATACCTTTTCATTGCTATTGTTCATCTAACTTATTTGATCCATCTTGCACCCTTTTTACCCACTATCCTGGCCACAAGAGCAATGGTAAACGCAATATATGTGGTCAATTTATGGAAACTTTTGGGAGGAAAGAACAGTATGTGGAGTTAAACCTATGCAGACACCATACAAACAGTGACCAAAGGCTGGAATTGAACCCCATACACTGGAACTGTGAGCAAGGATCTTGCTACTGAGTTACTGTGCTGCCCTGTAGCCTGAAGGTTTATCTCCTCCTAATGCTTCATAGCACATTGTTTCACCCCATGGAGAGGTCCTATTTTCCCAAGTGTGTGTGTGAGAGAGAGGAGGTTGTTTTTTTTTTTTTTAATTCTTCTCTTGCTATAGAAGATTGCAGATAGTTGCAGATAAGAGCTGAGCATCAGGTGGCCATTATCCATACCTCCTGATGTTTTTTGCTGTTACTTCCAGAGTACTCGTGTGCAAATGTGGATCTGGATGCCCATGCAAATTCTTAACCTGCTGCTAGAAAAAATGATTTCTCTCATCCAAAGCCACTCAAGAATTCATGCATCTCTATGCAAAGTATTTTTATTATGTTCTCTGTTGTGATACTTTTAGCATCATAGGAGGTTACTAGGCTAATGGCCCTGGGGCCTTTACAAGCCTAGCTAAGAGTTAAATCCCGAAAAAGAAACCTTAGTCAGCACCTGTTGCCCCTGTCAATGAGGGACAGGTGGCCAGCCTGGGACAAGTTTGTGGTTTCCCATTCACTCATCAAGGTTGCGCTTGAAGATGGTCAGTAAGGTGTTCTGATATGTATGGGAAGTCTATTCCAGAGACTGGGCAGCCTCTGGGAGACCACCTGTCTCTCCAGCAGGTTTTGTTGATGTCTCATATTATATTTGGGCCTTTCTAGCATGTAATGTACAAGGAATTAGACTTACGGATATGGATCATCTCTATTAAGGCAGGGTCTGATATTGCCTTGTAGGTGAGACTCTGATCACCTCTGACCAATCTGTACGATACTGAGTAGGGTGACAATGATTTGAGCCTGTCTGCATAGGAAGGTGTTGAAGGCCATGGATTCTCTCTCTGAGGTATTTCTGTGGCCTTTTCAGTTGGTGCAGGTGTTTAGAGAGGTACATACCAAATGGGGTGTTGTACTCAGTTGTTGGCCTAATGAGGGAGGAGTGCAGAGAGGTAATAACCTCCTTTTTTTTTCTCAATGCGATTCCTTTACTTATGACATGAAACAAAAAAAGGCTTTTCTGACCACTGCTGCTACATGATGGTCGAAATGCGTCACCCTGAGTATCCAGGTCTCACTGCAGGTTGTATGCTTAGGGGGTTGCCGTTGATGTGGTAATCAGTAGCGGCCTTGTTTTTTTCTGAGTGGTATGCTAATATATTTTTTACGTTTAACTTAAGGCCATGACTTTGGCACCAGTCATTTGTTGCTGTGAGACCCTCTTGCAGTATGTTAACATTTATGTGGGGAGTCTGTGACAGCACCCAACTTGCTGTCATCTGCAAACTTGGTCAGCCACAGGCCATTTGTCTTTCCCTGGATTTCTGAGAAGTAGATGCCAAACAGTAGGGGTCCCAGGACTGATCCCTGGGGAACACGACTAGTGACAGGTCTGCTGTCGGAGGAATTGTATCAATGGCCTTGGCCAAGTCAAGGTAAACTGTATGTACTGACTTTCCCTCATCCGGGAATTTGACAGTCTCAAAGAAGTCAACCAGGTTCAACAGGCAAGATCTGCCCTTGACGAATGTGAACTGGGTGGGGTTACATGCTTGGAGATTGCCTATGTCCTTGTTTATGAGATCTGTAATAATACACTCCAGTTCTTTACAGATCAGACTTGGCAAGCTAATGGGGTGATAGTTTCCAGAGTCCGTAGTGGCACCACCTTTGTGGAAGGGGATGGCAATGGCAGTTCTCCACTCTGCTGGAATGAAGCCTGTACTTAGGCTGCGGTTGAATATAGTGCTCAATGACAAAACTAGCTTTTGCTGGAGATGGTGCAGAATACAGCCTGGGAGAATACAGCCTGGGATGCTATCAGGTCCCATGGAAGCTGTGTTCTTTGCCTTGGCTAGGGCCTTTAACACTTGATCAATGGAGATAGGTGTGAAACAAGTATCAAGGATGTCGAATGGGGCTTTGAGGGGATGGGGGCTTTAAGTTTGCGACATTGGCCAAGTCAACAGGATCAGTGTAAGTGGTACTGTTTGTGACGCCCGTGCACTGGCCCAGTAATCAAGGAGACTCTGTCCTCACCACTAGCACCAGTGAGGGGGCGTGCACATTGAGGGGATAACAACTACACACAGTTTAATACAATTTCCCTTAAGAGCACACAGATCACAGTCAGTCTGGGGCTGGTTTCTCCCTTTCTCTCCAGATCCCTAGTAAGACTCCCCACTGGCACAGCTGTAGAGTTCAGATGTCAGCCGAGTAGTCAAACCAAAACCTCCAGTAACCTCACTGTCTAACCAGTGCTTCGTGTCACTGCCCGAGTAGCTGACACACACACATAGAGATTGCGTTTGTATATAAACGCACAGACACGCCTGAGGAAGGCTGACACAGGTTCTTCAGCTATGCCCCCTCCTGCCAGGCTATAAGGTAGTAATCACTGCCAACTACTCTTATCAGCTACTATAAGGCCCTTCCCAAAGGGTGACCAATTTCACTGTGTAATATTACTGTTATCCAAATAGTAATTGTGCCAAACAGCAAGACTATTGGTGTGGCTTGGACAGTGTCACCAAATATATGCAGTGTACTCTGAGCTTAAATTTATCTCTACACAAAACCGCCACAGTTGAAAGGTTTAAAAATATGTAATAAATAATAAAAAACAAGACAAATTTCATCAGTTCAACACAGTGCTAATCGAGAGTTCAGAGATCACAGGAAACTTAAAACAATATTGTAGGATAGTCTGACATAAATATAGAAAACAACTAGGCAAATCTGGCTATTTTCCTATCCAACTCTAAGAGAAATACTAAAGTCTAAGATCCTACTTACAGAGCAAAGCAAGTGCTGGTGAGCTGATCTCGGCTTCAGACAAAATCCAAAATGCTTTTCTTTCTGTCCTTAAACTGATAACACAGTACTGCAGAGTCATTTCAGATTGCATCATTCTTAACCATTCTGATTCTGGTTCTGATTCTGTTTCCCAAGTTCACAGAACTTAAATTTACATTTCTTTTTGTAATGTGCACCTGCAGGAAGCCACAGCAATAAAATACATTTTACATTTAAAATCTAGTAATTAACTCTGGTCCTAAGACAATAGAAAGAATTGCTTAGTCCAGACATCCTGTCTCCGAGCTTGAGATCAAACAGTCCTAAGATGCTTGACTTGGCTTTCTTCCTGCAGGGTGCACTGTGGTTACATTTTTGAAGCCCAGAACTTACAATTTTCTTACATTTGTTACACAAGCCTGTGGATCCTATTAATGTTTATAATGACATAGGATTTTATCTAGCTAGGCTGGCAGCCTTCACACTGTTAAACACTAATTTGGAACAAACCTGGGCTTTGCCATAAAAGCTTCTGACCTACCTAAAGAAGGCTTTGTGATTTCTGTTTGTTTCAGAGGCTAGTTTCAATTCATAATTGGCTGTGGAGGTTTTCACTAGTGATTTAATTTGCTTGTTGAAGCTGAAGAGTGAGTTTTTCCAATTTGGAATTTGTTCCCTTTTACCCTTGGACAACAGTTTCTTCCTTTTGTTGTAAAGCCTGTTGATAGAGGATGTCTGCCAGACAGGTTTGTGTTTCGTTGAGCAGGTTTTAGTTCTGTTGGGTATGGCTGAGTCCATGCAGTTGTACAGGTACTTGTATACTGCATTGGCCTACTGTTCAGCATATTTGTCTGCATCCTCTGAGGGGGGCGGTTTAGGAGGTTGTAGTCAGCTTTTGAGAAGTTTTCTAGCCTGGTTACAGCTGGGGTGGGTTGGGTGGGATAGAAACTTTGAATGAGACAGACTGATCCGATCTCACCAGGGAAGAACATACTATGGGAGTGGTGCAGCGGTCACCCATGTTGGTGAGAACCAAGTCCAGAATGTATGGGGGGGGGTGTAATGAGCTGGTCTAGTGCATTAGAATTGATGAAGTGAATGAATCGTCGGGTGGGTGCATTAGTGCAAGAATAGTTCATCCAGTCTGTGGTGGGGTAGTTGAAATCACCAAGGATTAGGGTGTTAAGGGGCACCTTGATAGTCAAGTAGGTCCAAGTAGGAGGAGTGAGTGTCCTGAGTCATGGAGGGGAGTCTATAGCTGGCTATAACTTGGATGGGCATCTTGCCAACTGTCAGTTCAGTTACACCTGGAGTAATTCCAGTGCATCATGCTGGCAAGCCAGTCTGGAGGTGTGCCTGTCCTTAATGAAGATGGAGACTCCTCCACCACCCTTAGTCTTCCTGACTTCATTTTGATGTCAGAATGTATGGAATGAGGTGTAGCTTGATAAGGCAGGGGGTGCTCTCCGCAGCTTTGAACCAAGTTTCCGTCGCCACACAGACATTGGCATCTTCAGTGCGAGGAGAGCCTCCAGTGAATACACATTCAGGTTAAGGCTCCTGACATTAAGCAGCATGACCTTCAGTTTGCTTTTTGCCAGATCTTTTATGTAGGAAGATTTGTCTTTGGGACATGGCCTAAAAAAGGCACAATGGTGGAGGCAAGAGCCTTGGCCAGGATTCAGAATCACAGGGGGTGACAGGTAGAGGCCATCTCTGGCAAAGCATTGAGGCCTGTCAACCATGTCTTCCTAGCAGACAGATACTGGATCCCCTTGGAAAGACACCAGAAATTAAGCCAATTGTTGAAGTTGGTTATTTTTTGTTGGTTTTGTGGTATCCTTAGTGAAGGTAGGATACTGCTTAGGGCTAGGGTCATACCTGCTTGGGACACATACTCTGAGAGCTCAATCATGTCTCTCTTCATATAGTCCAGGGAGGTACATCTCAAGTCATTCACACCAACATGAACAATGACAGTCATACTTGTACCTGTTGTGGAGAGACTTGAGTGTGTGCATGATGTGGTGGATTCTGGTGTCTGACAGACTGACAGTGACCTTCTCCTTGTCGAGCCTGGTGAGGGGGACATTGGTGTCTCACAACTGAGTCTCCTATGACTAGTGTGTTTGGTTTATTGTTATGCCTTATGGGCTGTGTTTGTGAGATGCTGGTGTGTTGTCTGCTGTGTGTGATGTGTTTGTTGTGTGTGGAATCTTTGAGAGTATGTTTTGGAGGTCTCTGTTTAGATAAGTTTTGATTGAGGACCTCTGCGCAGGTGGGTGTTGTGCTTGGCTATGTGATATGGGTGGTGTGTGTGCTGGCAATCTCCCGTTTTGTCAGGAGTACTGACTGTGGGGCTAGAGAGATGGTGGATTCAAGGTTACTGATGTAGATGCATTTCTCGCAAGTAGAATTATGTGCTAGGAGAAGAGGGCTGTCCATAAACATGATGCAGTTGCTACACTATCTCATTATGCCCATGTTGACCAGGCTGGCAGGAGAAACTGATGGGAATTGTCCTTACACAGTGTTTGGAATACTTGGTAGACTTAATCCTGAAACAAAAATAATCCGAATCCATTTTTCTTTTTAGAGACTACAGCACCTTCCCTTGACAGAAGTAAAAATATATACCAGTGCATAATTGTTTACTTTTTATGTAGGTACACTCTATTGTATAGTCTGCATGTCTTCTTTTCACCATTCACAGTTGCATCATGTAAGGTAGAGGTGGGATTCAGAAGACATGTTAAACTGCCTGACTTCTGTTTACCTCAAGTCGAGCTTAATTGTGGAGACCTTATAATTATTAATGAAGTCATGCAGTGTGCTTTTTGCTAGGCCACAAGATAATGTAGTGCAGTTTACAGTCACCCTTAGCAAAGCAAACCGTGACCATGAATGTGTCGTGCTAGAACTATGGATAGAAGAAGAGCTTGGTGTTTGCTCAGCTAAGGTACAGTACATTAAAATACTGAAAACAAAGAGATTGTTTTGTTGTAGCTGCATAAGGAAGATACACTCACATTATTGCTATGTCCTATATACATAAAACGGTTGGCTTGCACTGGAAATCTTGGTGCATCACGCTGAGATTTAGGGAGGCCTGCTCTGTGACAAAGTATTGCTTTCTGATTATTATTACTGATGTTATTGCTATTTCTTGTTAATTTATTCTTGTTTATTCTTTTAAGCTAAAAGGCTAAACAGAACTCTGGTTACAAAGGTTGTACTTGGATCTTTTGTCTTTTTAATTGCTACTGACCGTTTTATCTTGCTCTTTGCTACAGTTATCCCCAGCCCTAAATTTATGATTACGGTTTGCCAAATCCCACTCATAATTCCCAAACACCTTTTTAACCCTCTTTTCTTTTCAAACTACCTTTTGTTAAAAATAAATCAATAAATCCAAATTCTAAAAGTATTCTCCCTTCTACTGTCATTTTCTAACTTTTTATATAAAAAAAAAATTTAGCACGGTATGCTTTCTCTAGATTTTCTTCTCATGTCCCACAAGCTTCTTCTCTGTTTCGCTACTCATCCTTTTCACCTTTTATGAAATGTTATATTTGCTTCACTGTATCTTTCTGCCTTTGTCTACTTCACGAACCAGAATTACTTTCAGTCATTTCCTCTTATCTCTTAAAATCTGTTACGTAACAGATTGATAGTCAATCCATCCTGATTCTTCTGTTCCAGTATTTGAGTAGGTTTACTAGGGATTTAATATGTTACTTTTTTTTTTAATCAAAATGTTTGACTTTTGTCGTAAATATGAAGAGCAGGTAAATGTTCTGTCCATTCATATTAGATTGAAAATTGAGAGTGATGAGCAATTGAGAGTAATGAGCAATGGGGTGAAAGAAGCTTCTCATTTTCCCCACTCTTGAATGATTTTTTTTCCTAGTATATTTAGAGACGTGGGCTTTTGGTATACAGGGAAGTAAAACATTCTTTTCTTTAATTATTTATTTATTTTTTTTTTTTGAAAATCCAGTGGTTGATATTTGTCAGAACCATTCTGACAAAAGTTATTTTCAATTGACTGATGTTTTTAATAGAATCTTGAATGTAAGCCTTTAGTTTTGACTTTCTGTCACTCTGTCACCCTGTCACTCTGTCACTTGTGTTTTCTAATGTGATTGAGTACCAGACTTTATTGGCATGCATCCATGACCTGTCTAGCACTGAGCAAACCGTTTAGAAATATTTAGGAATACCCACTTCTTTCACTTATGTCATATCACACAGTCCACATAATTATTGTTAAAGTGCCCAAAACCCGATAATGCTTTGCACTTGCTTCCTCTTGTAACCTTATTTTATCACAAAAGCATGTAAAATGCAAACTACTATAAACAAAATGTACAGATTTGTTCTTGAAGAACCTTGAACTCATAACTGCCATCTTCTAGAGTTTAACTGACTGCATGCAAATGAGAGGCAACATTTCTGTTAAATCTACAAGCTGTTAAAAAGGGGACAATGTTGCCCCTGAAAATAAAATTACAAATCAAGTAGTTTAATTACACACTTACAGACAACCAAAAAGATAGCACTATCCTCATTAGATCCCATTTAAAAAAAAAAAAAAAAATCCCAGGAGAAAGTGCTTTCTGTAGGCTAAAATGTTTTCTATAGGCTAGTTCTAGCTGTTTGGTATTGGCTACCTGTATAAGTGAGGCAGCAAGCGGTGCTCCAGCTGTTTAGAAACAAACTAAAAGAGTAACTGTTTAGTGACACCAAATGCTGTTGCTTCTGTGACAATTGCGAGCCCTTACAGCTCATACTGTATTCACATCTTATTTGTAAAAGCATACTCTTAACAAATGACCACTAGTTAAATGCTTACCCTAAGTAATATTATTACGTTAATTTATAATTGTAATTGATATATAGATGGATTGCTTTTCACTGTATTGCAGTTACATCTGTGGATTTTTAGTCTATATATAATTTTCTGTTTGTGTCTTGCACCATGGTGCTGAGGTCATAGCTGAAAAGGGTCTGTTGACCAGTCCACCTACTCGGGTCATCAGCCCCCTTTTTCTACATGGGGTCGGGTTATTGTGTTAACTGTTGCCAACTCTCTCGAGTCAGTGCCACACTCCTGACTTCAACACTCATGCCTGACTGTCACCGATCTTCTTTCACACAATCCATCCACCTCTGTGCTGGATATCCTCAGTTCCTCTTACCTTCTTCCTGTCTGCCCAAATCTTCCTCACCACATTGTCTTCAGCTTTTCCACACATGTGCCCAAACCACCGTAATCTGTTCTCTTTGATATTTTCTGCAATTGGAGCCACTTTGGCTTCTGCTCTTATGTCCTCATTTCGTTGTCTGTCCAACAGTGTGCATCCTATCACCTTTCTCGGGCACTTCATTTCCAGGGCATGTTCCACTTGCCCAAACTGTCAAGAAGCTTGAGTTGAGCTGACTAAAAGTAAAGTTTGAGACTGAAGCTGTTCAGAGCTTTACTGGCCTGTGCTTTCCTTTGCTAGGCAGATAAGTTCCCTATGGGGAGAAAACATTCCATTTTATTCCTAAGGTCAGTCTTCGGCCACAATAAGAAAAAAAAATAAGCAAACAGCCATTACTACCACAACAGGCTAGCAATTTGCCTCGCCAGTAGGTGGTTGACTCTGCTGAGCCATTTGTTGTACCTTAGACCACTCCCCCTTTTATTTTTTTTTTTTTTTTTTTTTTTTTTTTTTTTTTTAAATCCTGGATCCCTTTGGTGTACCCTCATCCTCCTGTCTGTTAGGGGCCTTAAGTGGCCAAGGGAGAGCTACCCTCGTCAGTCTTGGGAGAGGGAACAGGAAATATTTCCCCATTGTGTCAGAATGCTGTGCCCATTCCTGGAGAAGTGGCTGCTGCGATTTGTAACATGGCTGGCTCCATTTTTCCTGTCAGAAACCGGAAACAACGCATGTATCTACTGCTCCTCAAATTTCTTTGGATATGATTAGTTTGCTGGGTCTGGCTCAGGGTTTAATTTGGGCTATTGATCCATCTTGTAAAGTAGTTTCCTTCTCTGTCTGATAAGGATGGGAAGCCATTGATAGTGGGATAAAGGTATATACTTCTGTAACCTTGATTTTCAGAATTTTTGAATTGTCAGTCTTGTATGTTAAATTTTTTTCTGACAAATTATGAAAGCATGAGGAGTGTTTTATCTGCAGTTTTTTTCTTTCAGAAAAATCTGCTTTAAATAACTTTTATACTTTACAGGTCAACGCTCATCATTTGCAGTGTGTGTGTGTGTGTGTGTGTGTGTGTGTGTGTGTGTGTGTGTGACTCTATTGATGCGATTTCCAAGGCTATGGCCACTGGTGCTGTTTTGAGGAGGTTTTCAGAACTTCTCAGATTAAAATAAGATTTTAAATTCTCCTGCAGGGGTGATCAAGAAGTGTGATGAAAAGGGCAAGTTGAGCCAGGAAGTCTTTAATATTTTTCAGTTCTTATTTTCCATTTCCTTATCCTATTTTGGCAAAAAAAAACAGAATAAACAAGTCTCAAAAAATGAGGTCAACAAACATTTAAGAAGAAATGACAAGGAGTTCCAAAAAGAAGTCTCGAACCTCCCGAAACCAAGGACATTCCAGCAAGTCTGAATGACTGATCAAGGGATGTTGTGACCCCCTCCTTTCTTCACCCTTTTGTTTTATTCCAGAAATTCTAAATCTCCATCTTTCTCTTTGGAAACATTGTTTCAGACAAATTGGTTCTGAAAATCATTCAAGGTTACAGGTGACAGCGGGGTGACATTCCTCCTTTTCAGGAGGTCATTCCTAATCTTCTAGATTAGGTGGAGAAGGGTTTTTATTTCAAGGATCCAAAAACAAAAAGTGGACACAGGCAAGGCTCCAAGTTCAAAATACATATGCTTTTAATGTAGCACAAACACTTTCACAACTTTCCTCGGGTGTATTAGTGAATGAAAATGCAAATCCTTACTGTAAATAGACCTAAAAACATCACATGATCACAAATTTAAATTGAGATGAATTTTGAGTTGTATGCATATGTCAATTTTAAATTTTTTATATAGATATATATATATATATATATATATATATGAAGTCTCTTATTGGCTGAGCTTACTATATCCCAGGATGCACCACTACCAGTCCCCAGATCTCGCTGTCTAAATGTTTAAATCGTGAGTCCTCGAGCTGGCTAGGCTAAGTGAGTGGTTATTTTCACTAACTTTCTCTGTCAGAAATAATTTCTAAACAAAAAGCTGTTTTGTTTAACAATTGTTGTGTGTGTGTTGTGTGTTTTTTTTTTTCTGTGGAAAATTTGTGTGTGATTGATACTTGTTCTGGTTACAGGCTCTTCGTCTATAGGGCCTTCCTATACTGGTTAATTCCCTTTAAAACAACAAACTTATAGGGTTATTCTTCTTATCCTTTATGACACGGTTGTTTGACTGTGTTTCAATTTGGTTTGTTGTGAACGCAAGTTAATTAAGTTCTTAAAAAAGAAAGTTAAAGTTTTTTTTTACTTGTTTTGTATAATGTCTCTCTTCGGGCTAGGCCTTCGGCTTCAAAATGTAAAAAAAAATGTAAAAATGTCTATCATCACGATGATGTATTGTTTAAAATAAGCTGATATTAAAAGGCCTTATAAAACCTCTTTTGAAGAAGCTTTAGCATCCTCCTTCTCCTGCTAAAGGAAAGGCGGCGTGCTCTCCCAGTCCGGTCCGGATCACTAAAAGACATAGGCAGGGGCTCTCCCTCGGCGGCTCCGACTGGCTGGACTTGAAGCCGATCTGGTGCCTCTACAACCGTTCAGTATCCTCTAGGTCATCGAGGATGTCAGATTTGGATACATGAGGTGGGGTAAAGACTGTTCACTCAGTCAGTCTTCAAAATTTGTTTCGTTGTTTCGGCTCGCCCAGGTTGAGTCACCGACCATTAAAGCATTCATTGCCATTCCTCCTCCTCCTCGGACCCAGGCGCTGGGCGTGCTGTGGTGCTGCCGGAGCGGGGTGGTCTTAAGTCCCTCTCTCCTCCCTCCTCCACCCGGCCTTGCTCGAGAGTTTGGCACACGCTGGGACCGACACTGGACCGGGGGGCCGTCCGGAACCTATGCTAGCCTCCTGAGCCCTCCTCTCGGGTGCGGCTGCTATCATTCGCTTTCGCTCATGGACCCTGGGACGAACACTCCCAGGATTTCCGGCTTTCAGAGGGCTGAGCTAGGAGTGTGCAAAGTCTTTCTTCTCCGCTCTCTGCACCTTCCTCGGGCCCTTCTGGGGCGTCTTGGCAGTCCAAGCACCTAAAAGCCTGGGAATCTATCACTCCAGGACAGATGGTGCTGATTATTTTATTGCAGTTACACCCCATTCCTTCACACACTCCTTCCACCGTCCAGAAAGAACCCGGCCCACCCTCAAAGGAAATCAAGGCCTTGGAAAAGCGTCAAGCTGCTAGAAAAGGAGTCATCCAACCGGTCCCACAGACCAGATCGGATCCCGAAATTAATCCAAGGTTCTTTTGAGCCAAAAAAGACGGAACACCTGACCAAATATTGATCTCAGCAGACTAAACCAATCAGTCATGAAAAATCAATTAATCATGAGGTCACGTTACAATCCATTCTCCATTGGAGAAGGATGTTTGTGCCCATAGATCTTCAGCCTGGGGAGACAGTCATTTCCAATTTTGTGCACTGCCCTTTGGTCTCACCACAGCCCCAGGGTGTTCACCAGTCAGTGTGGCGCGTGACTGCTCACCTGAGGAATGAGATTCAAGTGTTCCCTATCTCAAGGTCAAGTTCAAGCCCTGCTTTCAAAGATCCAAAGCCCCAGCCAGGATGGTCCTGCAACTTTTAGGTTCTCAGGTCTACACGGTTCTCTAGTTCCTCTGACAGGATTGCACATGAGGATTCTTCATTCATGTTATAAATCAATGGATCTTTCAAGTCTTCCCTCAATCACCCCATTATGATTACAGAAGCGTTAAGCAGGACCTCCGGCTGGTGGCTTCAACCGTCAATAATCAGCAGGGAAGACCTTTTGTTATCCCCTCCTCCCGGTGGCCACCTGACGGACGGATACCTCCCCAGACAGGGGAGGTGGGGGCTTGTGTCTGGGCAGTTACGTCAGGGGGGTCCTGGGTTCCAGGCGAAACCTTCTCCCCACATCAATGTAATGAGGGCTGCTACAGGTCCCTACTTGTCCCTTCCCTCACACACAAGTTTCTCCTGGGGGCATCATCGCTATCCACACAACACACAGACAACAGGTCTGGTATCTAAACAAACAGGAGGACAGAGATTGCTTGCCTTTGCAGAGAGGAGGCTTGAGAATGGGCTGTAGCTACCAACGTTTCTTGGTGGCGACATTCATCCTTATCCAATACATTGGCAGACAGGACAAGCAGGACAGGACTCTCTCCTTCCTCTAGGACACCGACCTGTTTGCAACACCACAAAACACAAAAGTGCAAAAAGTCTTCTCCTTGACTCCCATCATCAGGGGAGGGCGATACTGCTCTAGCCACCAAGCAGCCCTTGGGGCTACTTTTTTGCTTTTCCTCCCCTTCCCCCAAAGTCATTCAATTCAAGCTTCTCAATTGAATGACAATGATATGACACACTACTGAATACTGGCCTTGGCCTAGGCATGTATGGTTTCCTCACTGTGGGAATATCTTGGTGGTTTTGGATCTTGAGGATCCCTAGCACTTTGAAGTTGACAGCTTGGCTCCTCCACTTCCGACCTTAGTCAGAAATCACACCTTAGGGGAAGTTATTATTTTTTATTTTATCCCTGCCCCCCACCACTAGAAATTTGTAATTAAGTGAGTGGAAGAGGTTTGCTATCTGGATCTGGGGCTCAACTTAGACCTTAGACCTGCCCATTCCAGAGGTTTTTGAATTTTTGAATTTTGTTTAATCAAGGATCTTCAGTCTTCTATATCTACCAACTGTGTCCAATCTGTACCTTTATCAATCCATTCCGATCCACCAGTTTATGAGCAGTTGCAAGCTTAAAATTATGCAAACCTTTATTAAAGGTTTTACACCGCTTTTTTCATCCCTTTTGATTGGGATCTTGATTTGGTTCTCGTGCCCTTAACATCTTCCCCTTCGAACCGGCTGCTACATGGGTTGCCAAAAATGTCTGTTTGGGAAACTGCTTTCTTTAGTGCAAGTTAGTCTGCAAGAGAAGTTTCATCTATCAAACTAGTTTATTTATATTGGAAAGTATTTTATGGTGTACAACAAGTTGTAACAGTAGTATGGATCATGTGATTGTAAAATTGTGATGTGATGTTTTTAGGTCTATTTATAGTAAGGATTTGCATTTTTATTCACTAATACACCTGAGGAAGCAGTTGTGAAAGCCCTTGTGTTACATTAAAAATATACGTATTTTGAACCTGGAGCTTTGCTTGTGTCTGCTTTTTGTTCTTGGATATTTTACAATTATACTTATGTGGACACAGATTCCTGTTAGTTAGTGGTTTATTTTTGTGTTGGTTTTTATTCAAGGATGCTCTTAGTGTCGAAGAAAATGGATGTAGACCAGTTCTAGATCTTTCTTTACTAAACCTGTTTGTGATGATGCCCGAATTCAAAATGATGTCACTTCACAACCTCTTACTTCTTCCTCTTTCAAGTTTCCTGATAACACTTGACTTAAAAGATGCTCATCGTCACATCCCTATTCATCCAGACTTCAGGTGATTCTTAATGTGATTCTGACACACAAAACTTTATCAGTTCTCTGCCTTATCCCTTGGACTATCCACTGCACCAAGAGTGTTCATAAAATGTCTAGCTCCAGTTATAGCTCATTGCAGGGTACAGAGTGTCCACATTTTTCCATATTTAGACAGCTTGCTTATTTTTGCAAAGTCTTTTTCATAGTGTCAGGAATCTCTCTTGGGTGAAAAATCTCTTGCACAAGTTGAGATTCCAAGAGAACATTCAAAAGTCTTTCTTGATTCCTTCACACAGGATTGTGTTCCTAGGATGTCAACTAGACACCTTAGTTCAAAGAGCTTTTCTTCCACAGAAAAAAGTAGATCTTTATTTAGGTCTGTTTCTAAGGTTTTCCACTCAGACTTCAGTCACTGAGGGCTACCTTAGGATTTTGAGACTCATGGCATCTGATTCTCATGATGCCTCTGGCAAGACTCCACATGAGAAGGATACAGTGGTATCTGAAATATCTGTTCCCAGCATGAATACCCTTTATATTTTGAAATCTCAATGCTGGGAAGAGAAATCTTTTGGTGGAGACGACATGTATCCTTAAATCCAGGTTTCCCTTTCTTCCTCCCTGCTGCAAAGCAGTCACAGCAGATTATTTGGAATTTGCTTTGTTTCAGAAGGGATAAAAGTGCAGGGAGTGGGGGACACCAAAGACAGATACAAGCATATAAATATCAAGGAGATGCTTGTCCTGATGAAGGCACTCAACTCTCTGAACCATTTTTGATCCACGGGTCCTCTTCAAGTAGTTACAAGACAATACCACAGTCATGTAGTTACAAGACAATACCACAGTCATGTAGTATATCGGCTAGCAAGGAGAGATCAGGTCACAGACCCTTTGCAGATTATCCATGTTAGCTTGGGATATAGCATATTAACAGTCTCACTCTACAGGCACCCTACATTCTGTCACATCAAAACTGTGTGGCATAGAAGCTGAACAGGACCAGGACAGATCCTCGGTAATGGAAACTAGGTCAGGGGGTCTATCCATTTGTGGGGATTTCCTTAAGTAGAACTCTTTGCCTCCTCTCTAAACAATCAGATGGCAAGATTATAATAATATATGTATTAATATATAATATTATATATTATATAATATATAAGATTATATTCCAGAACTCCATCTAAAAAGCCTAGAAGTCACATGCCTTTTCTTTACCTTTGACAGGAATGTTCCTGTTTGCTTTTCCACCCTTTCCACTGATCTTCAGGATACGTCTGAAGATTCAGAAGGAATCCCCCAAGATCATTGTGGTGATTTCCTTCTAGCCCAGGTAACCATGGTTCTCCCTTTTGGAAATGGCCAGGGGCAATTATCACAAGCTTCCTTATAGACTGGAACTGCTCACACACGAACAGGGGTGTTTTATAACTCACCGGCATCAGTCAACTTGATTTGACTGCCTGGATGATAGGGTCTTAATTCCTTTTAGGCACCCATATACTGAGGATGTGCAGCAGGTACTAATGGAGACAAGAAAATATGCTGGTAGAAAATGGAAAACGTTTTCTAGTCTGTGCCAACAACATAACCAGCACCCATTCAGGGATAGTTATTCTCTGGTTCTGCAATATTTGTGAGTTACTATTCTTTGGCTTTTCTTATTCTTCTATCAGGGTTCATTTATCGACCATTTTAGTATGTCTGCCCATGGAACCTTCTCTTTCAATGCAGTCATCTCAAAATTTTTTTAAAAAGGATTTTGGATAGGAGGCCTCCAAGAAAACTGGTGGCTCTCATTGGAATCTTATTTTTTTGTTAGAAAAGCTAATCTGCCTGATTTGAGGTTCTTAACATGGAAAACAGTTTCACTGATTGCTCTCACCTTTGCAAGAAGGGTATCTTAGTTGCAAGCTCTTGTGGCAAGTCTACCCGAACTCATTTAACATAGGAAGAGGATTTCTTTGAGAACTAATCATTCTTTTATGACTAAAGTGGTATCTGAGTTTACTTTAAATCAAACTATCCAGCTGCCCATTTTCTTTCCTGAACCAAAAAATGAGGAAGAAAGGATACTACATATTGGATGTCCACAAACAACTCAAGTACTCTCTTGACAGAAGTGTGTGTGTGTGTGTGTGTGTGTGTGTGTGTGTGTGTGTGTGTGTGTGTGTGTGTGTGTGCAGAGCTACAGTTATCCCAATCCACAAGGGGGGATCCACCATGGATCCCGGAAACTACCATCCCAACAGTCTTGCAAGCCTTATCTGCAAGGCCATGGAGCGTATTATCATGGAAATTATAAACAAAGACATTGGCAACCTTCAAACACTGGACCCCACCCAGGTTTGGGTTTGTGAAGGGCCGATCTTGTCTCCTGAACCTGATTGACTTCTTTGAATCAGTCTCCAGAGCCATGGACAAGGGTAAGGTGGTCCACACAGCCTATCTAGACCTTTCCAAGGCCTTTAACACCATCCCCCACTCTGGAATCATAGATAAACTTACTAAGTTGGGCATTAATCCCTATGTCACCCAATGGGTTGCTAAATGGCTGTAAAAGTAGCTGACTCCAAATCCAGCTCCAGACAAGTGACAAGGGAGTACCTCAGGGTTCAGTCCTGGGGCCGTGCTTGTTTGGCATCTACTTCTCTGAAGTACAGGTCAACACTAAGGGACTCTGGCTAACAAAGTTTGCAGATGACTGCAAACTGGGAGCCATTATTGAATCCCCAAATGATGTGGATACTCTGCAAAAGGGCCTTACAGAAACAGATGCTTGGTGCCAGAGCCATGGGCTCAAGCTCAATGCCAAGAAATGTATTGTTATCCCCTTTGGGAAAAAACATGTATCCATGAATTACCATATAGGTGGCAGTACACTAAACACAAAGTGTGATAAGAGACTTGGGGACACAGGTGGACAGTGGTCAACTTCGATAACCACAT
>NC_056751.1:98816552-98896552 GCF_019279795.1 Protopterus annectens | reverse complement strand
TTGCAAACTCCTTCAAAAACTAAAATCATGCACCCCTTCTGCTAACTGTCTTCCAGCTGAATATCTGCAAATAGCAGCAAAAGCTATTGCCTATCCCATCTCCATCCTTATAAATAGAACAGTTTTAGAAAGCAAAATCCCCTCCATTTGGAAAATATCCCATATCATCTCTCTACATAAAGGTGGGGCATCTACTGAACTCTCCAACGTTCGGCCTATTGCCTTACTGTCTCCAATAGCTAAGATAATGGAAAAATGCATGCACAGACAACTACTTGACCACCTTAATCTACTTGCCAACTGCCAACATGGTTTTAGGCCTTTCCATAGTACAGCAACTTCCCTTCTATCCTTCTCTGACTCAAACAAAAATCGTAACTAACACTTTCCTCTGCATTATTTATTGACCTTTCAAAAGCCTTTGATATGGTCAAACAATATCCTTAGACATCCTGAAAGCCCACTCACAAGCATTAAATTGGTTTAAATCCTATCTGGAAAACAGGCAACAAGCAGTATTGTGGGATAATAATCTTTCAAAATCCCTTCCCGTGAACACTGGAGTACCCCAAGGCTCTATTTTAGGACTTTTACTCTTACTCTTCTCATTGTTTATTAATGACCTACATACCAAAATTCCTCAGGCCACCTGCATACAATATGCAGATGACTCTACTTTAATTTGCTCAGCCAAGTCCATAACCTCTCTCCAGTCTCTTACCTAAACAGTATTTAACAGTGTTGAAAATTTGTTTGTGCAACACTGCCTCCTCCTGAACCCTAAGAAAACAAAGTTACTGCTCTTTGCTCCAACTCATAAGTCACCTCAAATGCACTTTACAATATCCTCTAACAATGCAGCTAACATATCCCCAGACACCTCTACCCGTCTACTAGGAGTAACAACTGATAATAACCTTAGTTTTGATGACCACATTAACTTTACTATAAAGTCAGTCAGTCAAACTAGGCACTCTTTACAGAATCAAAACCTTCCTTTCCCCTACAGCCAGAACTATCGCCTAGACCCACCTTATCTCTGCCTTTTTCTGCGCTTCAGCAATTTATACCAATCTATCAAAAAATAAGCTTACCAAACTCTCCACTAGTTAAAATAACATAGCCAGATTTGCCACCGGCACCACTTTTAGAACTCGCCACTGTGTTAACCTAAAACAACTAAGATGGTTAGAAGTGCAGAACCAACTACTTTATCAACAAATTGTTATCACCCAAAAAATCCTTTACCACCCTAAAAATACCCCTATCCTCACTAACCTGATCTCACCCTACAAAAATCTTGCTATACTACGCTCGGCTAATAAGCCTCTAGTTTCCACTATTAAATCAAATAACAAGGCTGGAGACTCACTTTTCACCAACACAGTAGTTAAATCTGGAATCTGCTTCCTACGGAACTTTCCTCCCTTGCTTCCACTATTCTTTTTTAAAAGCATCTGAAAGAATATCTTACAACTCACTGGTTGTGTCCCTGCTCTAACCCAGACTGATATTTACACCTCTCTATACTTCTCTACTCTTCTGTTTTACCTCGCCTTTCTGTAGTACTAAAAAAAAAAAACTACTAAGTTACTCTGTAAAACTTTTGTTCTCACCTATGTAGCTAATGTATTGTTGTTCATTTGGCTATTTGCTATATATTGTATTAATTTTTTTTGTCACTGCTGATGGTTGGAGCTTTTCTCCCCGGGCCTCTACTGAAAATGGACATATATCCAGTTAGACTAGCCCGGTCAACAAATAATAAATAAAATAATAAACACACATATATATATATATATATATATATATATATATATATATATATATATATATATATATTTTATTTTTTTATATATGTGTATATATATATATATATATATATATATATATATATATATATATATATATATATATATATATATATATATATATATAAATTTATATTTATATGTGTGTGTGTGTATGTATATATCTATATCTCCGTGGTGGTGGTGCTGCGGTAGCGTTGTCACCTCCCAGTAAGACGCTGACCGGTTCGACTCTCAGCTAGAGCGTCTTCTGCGTGGAGACATGTGTGAATGGGTTTACCTTCTTTGAAGGTTGTGCTTCAGGGCTGGCAGCTCGGCATGTAAAAATCAACTGCCAATCATTAGCGGACCGGAGTTCCGCTGTGGTGACCCCTAACTATATATATATATATATATATATATATATATATATATATATATATATATATATATATATGTATAGATTTTGTGGGGAGGGGTATGGTAATTGGGAATATTTACTGATGGCCTGTGTCCATCAGAGTCATGAGGGCCAGACCTTGGATGAATTTGTAATTGCCCATCTGATGGTCAAGGTTACATTTGAATAGGATCATGGATAAACTCTGTTTCCTGTGTATGAAGAGCCTATTCTGTAACATGGGGATCCTTTGAGACATGTATTCTCGCCAGCATGTTCCATGCAGTCAAAGTTTATGTCCTTGGATCTGGTATTTCAGGTGCTATTCATTTTGAGGATGTGTAAGAGAACCAACAGGGATAGATCCTAAGATGCCTTATATGCCAGGCATAGATTGCCTCTCAGTAACCTGTAGAAGAGTGAATATAGATAGGGCCTTAATGCATTCTGAATAGGACAGTGTGTTAATGCCCTGGATTCTCGAAGCAAGATACCTTTGTGGGCATTCCACCTGTTGTATATTCCTGGTCCGGTACATGCCAAAGGGGATATTATACACACTGATTGGTCTGATAAGAGCCAAGAAAAGTAGTAATATAACTTCGTGGACCTGGATGCTATACCCTTAATGATTTTCTTACAGCCTTGGCTACATGCTGGTTAAAGGCCAGATTACTCTCTGCATGTGTTCCCAGATCCCTGCCTACATGGTCAGCTCTTAAGGGTGTTTTATTAATGAAATAATTAACCTGGGTGGATGTTTTCAAAAAAGGCATTACAGTGCATTTCTTGGCATTGAGTTTTAATCCATGGATTTGGCATCAGTTGTTTGTCTGTGTGTGTTAGACCCTCATGCAAGATGTTCGTGTCATGGGGGGAATCTATGATGCCCCAATTTACAGTCGTCTGCGAACTGGGTGAGCCAGAGGCCCTTGACATTGGCCTTGTCTTCTGAGAAGTAGATGCTGACTAGGAACAGTCACAGCACAGAACCCTGGTGTTCTCCAATGGTGACGGGTCTCTTGGTGCAGGTGACCTCACCAGTCATGACGTCTTGGTCTTCTCTGAGCCAGCTGGCAATCCAGTGAGTTGTGTAGGGATTTATATATAGTTTGGTGAGTATTGTTGACAATACCAGAGTAGAGTATTGTATCGAATGCCTTTGTCAGGTCAAGCTAGGTGGTATGGACAATTTTTCTCTCATCCATTGCCTTAGCAACTGTCTCAAAAAAGTCTGCCAGCTTTAGTAGGAAAGACCTTCCCATGAGAAAACCAAACCAGGTGAGTCAGTGTCTGTAGGTTGCCATTGCCTTTGTTGATCATTTCCAAGACAATTCATTCCATGGCATTGCATATTAGACTAGTCAGACTGATGGGTCTCTAGTTTCTGGGGTAAGTTGATGGACCACTCTTGTAAAGAGGAATAATCATTACAGTACTCCATTCACGTTGTACTTAGCCTGTTTTGAGGCTATAGTTGAAAAGTGCGTCAAGTAGTCCTGATCGGTCATGTTTTAAGACTGTTCAGGAGGCAACGTGATGTACCATCATGGCCCATTGAGGCAGTGTTTTTGGCCATAGTGGGTGCTGCCATAACCTGCTGAGTTGGGGAGGGTGTAGTGCTAGAACATATTTCACAAGGGGTGGTGACGTTAGAGCTGAATTTGTCAGCCAGATTTGCTATGTCACTCTGCTCACTGAAGGTGATATAATTTTACCACCAGTATGACACACTGTTGTGTGTTACCTTTAAGATTTTGGATGTAGTTGTAGAAGGCCTTGTGGCTGTCCTTACCCAGAGAGGCTATCCTGATCTCATAGCTGACCTTGTTGGACTATTAGTCCTTTCTGTTCCCTGCTTAGTTTAATCCGTAAAATCCTGCTACGAGATTTGCTCTTTCTGATTTTGGCCATGACTTTTTTCCTTTTGTTATATATCCTGTTAAGGTTAAGATTCTACCAGTGTGGTTTGTCTTTGGTGTTTGATATGGACTTGCCTCTTGTAGGTACAGAGGCCTCTGTGTAGCCATCTACATGGTTATACAAGGTTTCTGTGAACAGTTATGCATAGGTTGCTGTGAACTTGGGGTTGGGGGCATTGAAATTTGATACTTTCACTTAAAAGGATGCAGTTTGCTTTAGAACTGGTCTTGATTGTTACAGTTTTAGAAGGGTTTTCCCAAGTTGGTTTTTATTTTGAAGGAGACTGCATGTGGTCTGACCTCGTGAGTGAGGGCGAGACACTGAGGGGGATGCAGAGCTCCTCTGTATATAGATGAATACTGTCAAGTATCTTTGAATTTCTGTTTGGGATGTGCACCAACTGGTCCAGGTTATTTGTGTTTATAAAGTCCAGGAAATGTTGGACCTGCAAGTGGGAGGCAGTATATATTTCCCAGCCTATAGAGGTGTAGTTAGTGTCCCATGAGTAGCTTTTTTGGTTGGATGGCAAGTACCTCCAGTAGGTCTAGTTATGAGTTATGGGATTCTTGGGATGTAGATGGTGACCTGTAGCTTGCTAGGAGATGGTAATAGACTTTATCTTTGGTGATTTGCACATGAATGAATTCCAAGGCATTATCCTGTTTAACCAAACTATGGGTATATTTATTGTTGTAGATCAAGACATCTCCAGCTTTAGTCCCTGTGTGTGTGCATGGTGAATGTATTTTATTTATTTATTTCAGTTTGTTAACCGGGAAAGTCCATTGGGCCAAGGTAGTTCATTTTCAATGGAGGCCCGAGGAGAAAAGCTCCAGACAGAAAGACAATATACAATGTATTGGTACAGCATATAAGAACAACAGTTTAACATACAATATACAGCAAGACAAGATTTTACATATCTAGAAATGTATGAGCTGAGTCAATCACTTATAAGATATTAGCAAAAACAATAAATTTATGTTCACTTAATGCAATACATGTATTTAGGCAAAGGAATTTTAGAGAGATGAATTGAAGCTGTTGCAGAGATTTGAGTAGAATAGAATAGGGATAGGTGTCAGGAATCGGGTAGGATGTGTACAGGGCCACTCCCAGAGGGAATAGAGGTGAGTGTGGAGTAGGGTTTTAAAGCATGGTAGGTTTGGGATGGTTCTAATGTAAGGGGGAAGAGAGTTCCATAATCTGGCAAGGGAGAATGATAGTAGAAGTTGCCCTGGTGCGTGTAAAAGCTTGTAAAGTTCTAAGAGGTTCTGATTTGTGGATCTAAGTGTTCTATGTGTCTGGTGAAGTTTTAGGGAAGAGGAGAGTGATGGACAGTTAGAAGGTTTAAAAATTAGCTGGTGTGCTGTAGTTAGTTGAATGAAATTTAGGTAATTTAGGAATTCCAACCAATTTAGAGCATGCAGGGAGTTGCAGTGGTGAGTAGAGGATTTGGATCCTGTGGCAAACTTTGAAATTTTGTTATAGCATGAGGAAAGTTTAGATTTTAGGGATGATTGGAGATTAGAGAGTAGCGGAGCTCCATACAAAGGGAGGGTAGGTGGTAGATAGGAGTTGTCTAGAAGACAGAGAAAGGTAGCGTCTGTGTCAAAGCATTCCAAGTTTTTGATGAGTCTTTTTAACATTGGTTTGTAGGTGGATATCAAATTTTAGCTGGTCATCGATAAGGATGCCCAGAAGTTTTATATGGGGAACTATTTCAATAGATGTTTTGTTTAGGCTAAGTATAGAGAAGGATGCTTTGTCAACAGCAATATGTCTAGAAGGAGTAAAGATCATTATTTTGGATTTGGAGACATTTAGGGCTATGCGACTGCCAAGCATCCAGGACTCAGTGGAGGAGAAGGGCTCTTGCGTAAGGTTTATTAGTAAGGGAAGAGTTCTGGCTGAGCAGATAGTGAAATCGTCTGTATTGCACCAGTTTAGCATTGGGGATCTTTTGGTGGAAATCATTGATGAAAATGTTAAATAGTAAAGGACCCAAAATAGAGCCTTGGGGTACACCTGTTTGGGTATGAAGGAAAGAGGAAGTGCGGCTTGTTCCCTGCCTGAGAGATAGCTGGAGAACCATTTGATAGACGAGGAGGAGAGATTAAGATGGGAGAGTTTAGAAAGTAGAAGCTTATGACAGACAGTGTTGAAAGCTTTGGATAATTCGAGGAGGAGCGTAGAAACTATGTTCCCAGAGTCGCCAGCAGAGTTAATGATTTCGAGGAAGGAAAGAAGGGCAGGGGTGGTGCTATGTCCCGGTCTAAACCCGTGTTGGGTAGGAGTTAGGATTTGGTTGTCCAGTAGGCAGGGTAATAGTTGGAGGTGAATACATGTATGTGTGTATGTACTCTACAACCTTTTTTGTAAGCGAGCTTTTTGCCTCCAAGGAAGTTGTGTATGCATCTCTGTCACATACTGTTAGGTCCTTTAAAGGGACAATCTGAGTCTAAAATTCTGACTGAAAGACAACTGTCCTGATACCTCCCAGTTGTCACCACCCACTTACCATGTCATCCACAACCCTACTCCTGGTTTCAATTTACTTTATGCAGCCCTGCTTTCATTCTAATATTTAGTTTGTCAAAGCTTTCAGTCCCCAATCACTAGGAAATAAGGTTATTACATTTTTGTGTGTTTGTGTTGGGGGTGATTAGACAAGACTCTGTGTACCGTTTATGAAGTCTTCAAAAAAGCTCATCTTAATTGAGCAGCTGTTAATTTTCTTTATGCTGCATAGCGTAACTGAGAGCAATATAGTCAAGTGTACATTTTAGCAAATTCATACTACATCTTAGCATGCTGTTGACATATCCCCCTTACTCTGTAGTAAAGCAGTCTCAGAATTAGAATGTATAATCATCACAGGTTGCTGTACTGTACAGTCCCCATTGTGTCAGTAAGTTCTGGACTTCATTGTTTAAAATGAATCTATTGCTTACATCACACACACTTTTGTTTTTTTACAGCAGGTCAGGAAAACCATTATAGTTGACTAGTATTCAGAGATGGAAAAAAAAAAGACTGCTTCTACTACTATTCAAAACTTACACCATTCTGATGCTTTCTGCAGAGCAGGTGGCAGTCATGCATAATGTCATAGCACTTTGGTAGCATTCAGAAATCTGCACAACATAAAGTATGAAATCATATTAACAGAAAACTGTGTTTACTAATGTTTTAGCTTTGCATTGCTCATATGCTTTCCTGCAAGATGGTAAGAAAGTGAGGTCATAAAATTCTTGAAAGGCTACTTTTTCCCTGAGGATAAAAAGCACGGGTGTAACTAATGAATGACTCTGGGGAAAATTGAGTGCACCTGCAATTTCGGATGGAATTTTATTAAGACCATTGAACCTTCCTGTAAGCACCCCTTCCCCAACCCCCACAGCCAAAGGTGGGACATGCCCAGAAAGCCAGACTAAAAATGTAACCAAAGACCAGAATCAAAATAAAAATCTCTGGGACTGTCCCTTTAAGGAGTAAGTGGTTATCTTTGAACATGAGACAATTGCTACATTGTCTCAGGATGCCCATATCTACCAAGCTGGCCAATAAGAGATGTAAGGAAATTGAATATACATGTTGTCCAGATCTGTATTAGGGAAGGCTATTGTTTTGTGATAGGAGGTACTGCCAGCATGGCTAGCTGGAATGTTGTAAATAATTGCATGTCATTTGTGAATACCAAACAGACTTATACAAAATGCTTGTTACAAATGTATTAGAACTGTGTGTCATGTGTCCATCAAACTTATTTGTGCAGATGTTTGTGTTGAAAAGGTATTTGTAACGTGTTTGAAATGTATCCAGAATGTGCCCTTCTGGAAAGAACAGAAATGCACATCCACTACTGTAATTGTTTAAATGTATATGTTGTAAAAGAAGAAACTGGAATGTTAACCTCAGTCCAGTAAACTTTAAAATAGATCTTAAATTAAATCACTTTACAGGTTGGGCCATAAAGATGCTGTCTCACTGGTTTCAGTGCAACCAGAGACAAAGTCTGTACCAGTAAGTTTTCTGTATTATCTTTGGGCTGAACTAATTACTACTCTAAAAGCATGGAGGTATGAAATTGTTTTATGACTTCTAGCACCTGCCACATATCTGAGCAAAAGCCCTTCCTTGCGTGTGTATTTTTACAGGTAGGTGCTAAATCATGCCAGCTTCCAGCAATGGGAGTCTGCATGGGAACTAGAAGTCAAATGACCAGAAGTGATGTCATTCTGCAAGCTATCCCAGAAGTAATTTTTTAGATGTTATTTTGAGAAGTCTTTCAGTGAGACTGAGCATTTTGTATTCTGTCTTGGGTCTGACAACAAGAAGGACCATTCACCACATCATTTGCCTTGCTCTATTGGGTAAGTAGGGAATCGTATAATTCTTAGTCAGAAATATAGTGAAGATTAGTTTGGATATTGTTTTTCTTTATTTGTCTGAGCATGTCCTTCAGTGTTATTTTAAATGTTCTCTGATTTGAACTCTGTCACTGTGAGTATATATTTAGTATTTTCTTGTTCTTTTATTGTTTATTAAATATATTTAAACATTTCATTGTGGCTGATCTTTGTAGAGATATTTACGTTTTGAGAGCATTTGCATATTTATTTGGTGACACTGTGTGAGCTACTCCTAATAGCCTTACACTTGGTCAAACTACCATTTGTAGTAATATTACACAGTAAAATTGGACACCCTTTGTTAAGGGCCTTAAATTAGCTGGTTCTGGTGGCAGCAATAACTATCTTATAGTCTGGGCAAAAGGGGATATAGCTAGTAAACTTGTCAGCCTTTCCCAGGTGTGTGTGTGTGTGTGTGTGTGTGTGTGAGCTACTTTGGCAGGGACATGAAGCACTGGTTGGACACAGAGTGTGTTGGAGGACTTGGCTTGGAACCCTGACTAAGGACTCAACATTATAACTGTGCCAATGGGGAGTGTTATTGGGAATCTGGGGAAAGAGAGAGGAACTATCCCCCAGAATGACTATTCCCCAGAATGACCGTGCTCCTTGTGTGCTCCACTGAAAATGGACCTGTGTCCAGTTGGACTTTCCTGTAAACAAATGTAAAATTAACGGAAATTGTGCTTTATGCAGAGAGCTACATCTGGAAAGTGTGTGTGTGTGTGTCTGTCTGTGTGTCTGTACCTGTTATCCTCCCAGTGAACGTCCCCCACTAGGCTCCTTGATTACTGGCCCAGAGGTGGGGGGTCATCACAGGTTTAAGGACTGGGTTTTGCAGGATTCTCCTGGGGTGGTTTCTTGGGTTAGGACTAGAGTGCTAATATATGGTATAAGTAATTTTCAGTACACAAGGTCCTTTTTCTAAGCTTAACTTCACACAATACCTCACTTATTTGCAGGTTACAGTCCTAAAACTAGGTTTATAGGTAAATTTTACTCTCTGAAAATTTGCGTTTTGTAAAGGGCACTACCAGCCTTCACTGCATAGTAAACAGCTCTGTGCAAATGTGCCTAATTTAGAGCAACAGAAAAAAAAGCTGAACTCTAACTTTTGTGCTCTCTGGGCAATAAACTACACTTTAGGCTCTTCTGGAGTGCTTTCCAACTCAGTATGATCAGGCAAACACCACCTGCCACAAGATGGATGAATCTTGTCTCCTTAATGTAAAAACACAGCAAAAAGAAGCTCTGAAGTGCAGATCAACAACAAAAGAACATAGTCCCCGGTTAGCTCACCCTTCTGCAAGGCAATTTAAATCCAAACCGCTCAGAAGACCAACAGACCAAGAAAACGGGAATTTTTTTATTGCTTTTAAAATAGTCAGACAGTAGCAATCACTTATATTTAGAAGTAAAAGTACAAAAAATTAAGTAAAGTAGTTTATCTTGACCTAGATGGCTCTGGATACAGTAGAAACTCTTTAAAATCTCAAGAGATGTTGCCAAGCTTTGCAGAGCTCTCTGGAAATTGAGATTTAGCAAGGTGCTTCTTAAAGGAGATCAGAGCAGTTTCAATATGTTGGCTCACATTCTCTGACATACCTGTAGCTGGTCACCTGTTTAGGTTATAAGTCTTACTATGTAGTCACAATTTGTTATAGGAAAAATATGTTCAACTATCAAACATTCAATCAACGTAAACTCTTTCAAAGTATACTTCATCATCAATGTCCAGCACTGAGGACAGTAATGCTACTGTACTCCCCATCTAGAGTTCTCAGGTCTAAGGACATATTTTTCTAAGTCCATAGGCCAAACAATAAACATGGTGAAGCACCGTATTCCTCATATGTATCCAAATGTTGGAATAGTTTCCCAAAAGACCTACAAGTCATAAATCCAGAATACTTCAAAGCATAGCTTAGGACCCACCTCTTGTTTTCCAAATATGCTCCTGAAATTCTTCTCCTGTCTTAACGTTGCTACAACTCTAGCCATCTAGCATCTATCTGTTGTGTCCTTTTGGGCTTCCTGCATCTATCTGTTGTTTGGGCTTCCTGCATAAACTAAGCTTATGGGCTTTTGTCAGAAGACCCAGTAGCTTAGCCATACCTAGAAATTCTCGGCAAACAATCTTGCTAGTAATACTCCACATATATTTTGCTGCACCTATATGTTAACCTAATGAAAGTTCTTAACTGCTACTTAGTAAAACTGAAATAAAACTCCCTGGAATATAATTCCATCTAGGGTCTATCATTTCTGTGTTTTTTTTTTTTGTGAATTAACTTTTGTTTGTGTATTTGATGTAACATTTGCTGTTTTGTATTGTATGACATCCGAAGATGGCCTTCGGTCAGCTGGTGCCCTAGGCAAAAGGGTTCCACATTGCCTCTCCCCTCATCACCTGGTGCCCCCATCCTGGTATGCCTACATAATCCGGATTACTTTTTTCTTCATTTTTCTCAGTGTCTTATTCTTCCATTTTCCCTATATTTATTCAACAAATTTTAAAGAATCCGTTTCTTTACTACAAAAAGTAAACAAACAAATACTGGAAAAGCGCTCCTGCTAAACCGGAGCCCTAGGCGGCTGCCTAGTTGGCCTATGCCTAAGGCTGGGTATGATGACTTAAACTTTTTTTTAACTCTGGAACTTTTCTTCCCAGACCTGCACTGAAAAGGGACCTTTCTTGGCTCAGTCTGACTTTACTGGTAAACAACTGCTAGCTAAGTAATTAAGTGTTTTCTTCTTGTAGTCGCTGTGTTAAAGGACCCAGTTTGGACTTTTTTTCAAGTCATGAATTGTCTGCATTTAGGACCACATGTCAGACTTGCTGTAAGTGAGAAACTGGCTATAACAAATATCATTGTCTTACATCTGTCAGTTAGAATTAGTGTGTTGGCCAGTCAGCTTTTGGTGGAGTACAACTGATCCTACATTCATTGTCATGAATTTGACTTTTAATTTACTTAACAAGTAAAATGAGCTGGTAATTCCCCAACCCTAACTTGTTGCGTTCTATTTACTCCAATCAGTTCAGTGGGTAAAACATTTAGAGACATAATGCAACATTTCAGATTGGGGTGGGAGCATCTCTCCATTCTGATGGAAATTAACAGTGGTATCCCGCAGGGCTCTATACTTGGTCAGTTTTTTTCAGAGATGGGTATGGGAATGAGTTATGTAAAGTCAGATATGCTAAAGTCTGTAAACTGGTTAACATTTATTTATCTGTTAACCGGCAAACCCATTAGTCTTGGGTGTGTCTCTTCTTTTCAGGGAAATCCACAAACAATGCTTAGTTAAAGGACCACTACAGGAAATAACTGAAAAAAATGTATTTTTAATCTTTTCTTTAATTTGTGCATATTGCTTACCTGAATGCACCAGAAAAATGTAGTCATTACTAATTCTCTTATGTTTGTAACCCTGCATGCCCTCCTGAAGGCCAGCTTCCTTGTAAGAAGAGTTTGTTCTTCATCCAAAGATAAAACCTCCCCATAATGCATGGATAGTTTGAGATTACAGTGCCCATGACTGGACTGTCTATATCTCAGCTGCATTCACTTAGAATAGAAAAACTAAGTAGTGCTAAACATAAAATAAACCCTGGTTTATATTAGAACATCGAAGTATTACTACATCAGATGTTCTAATATCGAACCATTTCACTCAAAACACCACAACATTGAACACTCGGAACAGCATTTTTTTCCCAGGGAAAAAAATTGCTGTTCCAACAAACATGCACACAACACAAGCACACCAAAATACATAATCCACACACACACCCACTTCACAAAACCCTACACTAAACAATACATACACTACTAGCTATCCACTTACCTTAACCCAACCCTAAGGTCCGTAACTACTGCACACTCGTCTTACCCGCTCCCTAACCCTAAGGTCCCTATCTCGCACACTTACCGTAACCCGATCTGTAACCTTCACTCCACAGTTGAGGAAATAGCGAAGCTGCAGAAATGGCCCACCAAATACTTTCCCTAGGAAAGTGTTCGATATTCTGCAGCTTCGCTATATTCAGCGTTCGATGCAAAGGGTTAAATTTTAATACATTCGAAGTAGTAATACTTCAATGTACTAAAATAAATCCAATAAACACTGTTACAACTGCTAAAGCTGCCAATGGAAACAAAACAAACTGCAAGGAAAACCTTCGGCAGACCACCACAATGCAACTGTTAAAACCACTAATTTATTGAGTAAAACTGTAAAATGCAGGAATAAAAATCAGTCCGATAGGCACTTTCAGCTGATATAGCCTCCTTCAGATCATGTGTGAATCCTGCTACAGATTCTGTTTAAAACCCAGATGCCTAATCACACAAATGTGGGGTGGACTACATTTGTAAATGCAGATTCATAGTCTTAGTATTGATTGGAAACATAGCAGCCAACTGCAGTTCTAAAAATTAGTCAACAGCCAGTAGTGAAGCATTCAGTGGTAACTTTCCTATTGGATAAGCTTCTTAGTTTTAACCAATTGTTTTCTTAGACATGTATCCCTGTGGTGATAGGTTGCTATAGGACTCATTGAGTCCAATCATCCTCTTGTGGCTCATTGCCATGGCAACAAAGTGTGTGACAGTTGGTATTAGCAGAGGCAGCAAATACTGCTGCTACAAAGCTTCCAGCAGCAGTAAGAAAGAAACACTGCATCATGATAAATAAACTTTCTAAGTTACATAGCCTCCTCAGGGCCCAATCCTTAGCTTCCTTGCTTTTAAGATAGGTCTTAATGGCACTACACTTTTTACGCCTGAAGGACAATGTGCTCTTAAATTAATGATCCAGTTGATTTCTCTAATTTCTGTCCAATTCTTTATATCACCTTCTCTTAGGCTAGGTTGAATACATTCCAGGACTTTAAATTTAAACACGTGTTGGATTATGAACAATGTGCATAGCAAAAGCATTGTTTTAAATCGGCATTCCGTATGTCTCTCATATGACGTAGAATCCGATCCTTAAGGTGCTGATCAGTTTTCCTTGCATAGAAAGCTCTACATGAGCAGCTAGATGCCATATAGACAAGATGTTGAGTAGTACAATTTGCAAATGCATCAAAAACATAGGTACTATTGGAGATAGGGTGAAGTGTTGCTGCTGTCATTGTGAGTACAAACTTTACAATGATGGCATCTGAAAGCACCTTTTCTTAACGAGGGTGTCTGAAGCCATCTTTATTACATGAGGCTTTTTATGTTCTGTTCTTGTACGAGAACCTGGGTTTGTCTCCTGCAATATTTTTAATCTTCTCATCAGCAGTCAATGTTGTGTCTTTCCCCTTTTCCCAGTTAGGGGTCGCGACAGCGGAACTCCGGTCCACTAATGATTGGCAGTTGATTTTTTATGTGCTGAGTTGCCAGCCCTAACGCACAACCTTCAACAAAGGTACGCCCATTCACGCATGTCTCCACGCAGAAGATGCTCTAGTTGAGAGTCGAACCGGTCAGTGTCTTACTGTGAGGCGACAGCGCTACCGCAGCACCACCACCGTGGATAATCTCGGTCAATATAGGCCAATATTTTCTAATGGTGTCACACACTTGTTTATTATCAGTACTATACATCAAAAGACAATTAAGTTGTGAATTACTGTTATGTTCACCAGAGGATGGAATGGTCAATAGTTCAGTGTAGTAGGGACAGCCCTTAAGGCTTCTCATATTCTTAAGGTCAGTGGTCAACTTGAAATCTGACTCTTTGTAGTCCCTTGCACATAAATTATGGTGCAATTTGTCACATTCTGTTACAAAGTCAACCTCTGACGTGCATAAACGTGAGACCCTTGTGGCTATATCTTGTCTATATGGCATTTTGCTGCTCATGTAGATCTTTCTATGAAGGAAAAACTGATGAGTACCTTAAGGATCGGATTCTATGTCATATGAGAGACATAAGGAATTCTGATTTAAACAATGCGCTTGCTATGCACGTTGTTCATAATCCAAGACCTGTTTAAATTTAAAGTCCTGGAATGTATTCAACCTAGCCTAAGAGAAGATGATATAAAGAATCGGACAGAAATTAGACTAATCAATTGGATCATGAATTTAAGAGCAGATTATCCTCAAGGCTTAAGCAGTGTAGTGCCATTAAGACCTGTCTTAAAAGCAAGGAGGCTAAGTATTGGGCCCTGAGGAGGCTATGTAACTTAGTTTATTTATCACGATGCAGTGTTTCTTACTTACTGCTGCTACAAGATTCCAGCAGTTGTATTTGCTGCCTCTGCTAATACCAATTGTCACGCACACTTTCTGTTGCCATATCAATGAGCCACAAGAGGCTGATTGGAGTCAATGAGTCCTATAGTAACCTATCATCACAGGGATACATGTCTAAGAAAACAATTGGTTAAAATTAAGAAGCTTATCCAATAGAAAAGTTAACACTGAATGCTTCACTGCTGGCTGTTGACTAATTTCTAGAACTGCAGTTGGCTGCTATGCTTCCAATCAATACTAAGACTATGAATTTGCATTTGCTTATGTGGTCCACCCCACATTTGTGATTGGGCAGCTGGGTTTTAAATAGAATCTGTAGCAGGATTTACATATGATCTGAAGAAGGCTACATAAGCCGAAAGCGCTTATCGAACTGATTTTTATTCCTGCATTTTATAGTTTTATAAATGTGGTTTTAACAGTTGCATCATGGTGGTTTGACTAAGGTTGTTTTATTTTTTTACAGAGTGAATTTTAGTGACTTTAATTTCCTTCCAAAGGTACTCCTCCTACAGTCACTCCCTCAACCAGCAAGAATATCACATTTTCTATCTTGCAAGATTTAGCTAAGTAGTCACCTATGCATGATGATACACGTCAGATTAGTTTGCAGTCTGCCTGGTATGCCAGTAAAAGTTTTCCCTCGCATCTGTCCTTACTCCTGTTATCTGAATTGCACTTTCACAGTACATGATGTTGTAAAATGCTTTTTATCTATCTTTAATGTGCAAGAATATTCTTAAACATGAAGCTGTGTCCTGTAACATACACAGATACTGTCTGATCACAGACATGGCTATGTCTGAAAGGTACTACTGTTTATTAATGATCTTATTTCAGACAGCTTTTTATAATGATGTAGTCTTAAGACTTTCTACACCTTTCAGGTTTGTGATGTTACCTTTTCTTACCTTTGCTTTGTTATGCATGTATCTGTATGCAGATATTTATGTTGTGTATCTTTTTGGAGGTTATTCATTAAATTTCTCCTTAAAGGACCACGACCAGAAAAAAAAAATTAAATTATTATTATTTTTTTTTTTTTATATATTTTCCTTAAGTTTGGCTCCTTGCAAATGTGTAAGTACCAGAAAGATGTACTCACTAAAGTAGAAAGTTGATTACCCAAACTAATTGGGACCTAGTGTAGTTTAACAAATCAAACATATAATTGAAACGGATAAAAAATGAATATAGTTTACAGAAAATAATGAAGCTTTAATTATTATATTTTACCTCAAATGTTCTCTTGCTTAATGCGCCAGACTTAATTTTTATGCATTCTTTTAGCAGGTTAATTAAAGGGTCATTGAACCACATACAGAATCCTTTTATATATAATTGTGTACGGTAAGTAAACTAAACTTGCAGCAAAATGCAAAGTGAGGGGAAAACCGAACACACACACACACACACACACACACAATGCTGAGGGAAAGGGAGCAAATCTGATATCAATAGTTTAAAAAATTCAAGACTTGTTTTGTTAAATAAATAGGTAAACTGTTCAGGAGCGGCCTTAGGTCAACTGGTGCCCTAGGCAAAAGGGCTCCACAGCGCCCCCACCACACCACCCGGTGCCCCCATTCTGGTCTACCTACACCAAATAAATACAGGAAAAGCGCCCCCTACTAGAACGGCGCCCTAGGCAACCACCTAGTTGGCCTATGCCTAAGGCCGGCTATGAAACTGTTACACATTCTGTCACCATATTTTACACTGTTCGGGGAATTTAAATAATTGCAAGCCGAACAGCACTTGCTGTATACTCAAACGATGCTCCAGATAACAAATTTCACATTGTCATGTTACTTCCACATTGCACAGTTGAGCTGCTGTTGCTTTTATCTGAGTTATAGTACAGTATTTGTAGCTACAAGCTCACCTTTATCTAAGTGCATTTTAAAAGTGCGGAAAAGATCAACTTCCATGTCAACTAACATTTCAGTAGAAGTGTTGCTGTCGTCTTCCTTATCAATTAAGGCAAAGGGAGAGAGACAGGTGGAGACAGACTCGAAACACACACATATACTTACTTGTAGATGTTAAATTCCATAACAGCAACAAACGTTAAATTACGCTTAAGATGCACATACAGCTGCAATGACGCAACTCTTAGGAAGGCTGCATTTGGATAATTGATGTTTCAGATAACTGACGTTTGGATAATCCACACTCTACTAATTCTATTCTGTTTGTCACCCTGAATGCCATACTGGAGGCAGATATCCTGATAAAAGTTTGTTTTATTCTAAAGTTATTTCCCCATAATTCACTGTTAATGCACAGTTGATGAAATTACAATGCCAGTGACTGGACTGTCACATCATGGCTCCATTCAATTAATGTAGAAGAAGTGAGAAGTAGAGCAAACTTTGAGAGGTGTCAGTACAAGTTAAAAGTTACTGTCATGCAGTGCCTAGGGTTGCCACCTTTTCAAATGCCCAAAGAGGGTTATTTTTTTTTTTTTTTTTTTTTTAAGAAACATGAAATTTTTTAGGACAAAACATCCTGTAGTCAGTGCAAAGGACAGAACTTCACGTTTTTGTCCAAATAAAAGCTCATTCTTGTATCATTTGGGTTGCTTATGCTGTTTTATATAACGTGGATTATGGGTCTTTAGTTCCCAGGGACGGTTGTTGGCCCCCTTGGTGTAAGGGGATTACTGCTGCTGCTCTTCAATAAACCACGAAATGTAAGGATAGTGAAGAAATAACCCTGGCCAGTGAAGAATACACTACACACGACAATAAAATAAAATGTTTAATACAATAAACAGCAACTCTAGCACCTCGGCAAACACAGCCTTCTAGAAGTTAACACATAGTGAAAAAAAGCACTGTTCTCTCTCTCTCTCTATATATATATATATATATATATATATATATATATATATATAGATATAGATATAGATATAGATATAGATATATAGATAGATAGATAGATAGAGATATATATATATTGCACTCATTTAAAATAATTAAGCAATTAACTTGTCAGTTATAAAAGGACTTTCGAGTTACATTCCTTATTCAGGCCATTGGGAGATAACGTATTAAACTTAAGAATAAAAATTGTTTCTTTATAAAGCAATTTATTTAATAATACAACATCCCTAGCAAAATCTTGTTCCAAAATACATGCTTTTAAATTAACAAATTCCCTTTCATGAACCAGATTAAAATGCACAGCCACTGGGTTATCAAAATGTTTATTTTTTTATGTCTGCAATATGCTCTTGTAGTCCCACCTTAAAAACTCTTTTAGTTTCCCCTATATATATTTATTTATTTATTTGTTTGTTTTACATTTGTTAACCAGGTTAGTCTGGCTGAGCTTTTGGCTCATTTTCAGCAGGGACCCGGGGAGTAAAGCTCCTCTGGAGTAGAAAACAATTTATTAAATGTTAGTAACGTAGCAGTAACAATCGACTATAGGATCTTACAAGCAGAGACCTGGAGAGAAATAAAGCTCCTCAGGCAAGTCAATTATACAGAGTATTAACAATTGGCAGACAAGTATGTGAGCCGTTACAAACAAGGTTTTAAACAATTAGCAGAAGAAAATGCGACTAGTTACAATGCTATTTAAGCTGCTTAGAGCAAAATGAGTTAATAGGCAGATGCTTATTTAAAGTGGATACGATCTAGTTGTATAGGAGTTTGGAAACAAGAAAGGAAAGTAGGAATGGCTAGTAGGAGATGTAGGGAGCTAGAGTATAGGAGACAGACTAGACAGGTAGGTTGTTCTGAGACTAAGAATTAAGAGTGGTTGAAGATAGAGGAAGGGGAAGAGGTAGAAGAGGCAGGGGAATAGTGTTAGAGATGCATTAAGAGTGAGGCGGTGAAAGGATGGTGGTTTTGGGTGGGTTGCTACAGTGACCACTTTGTTTTTAGGTATTGCCTTGTGGCTAATTTGAAACTTTTGCTATGCTGGAGGGATTTTATTTCCGAGAGGAGTTGGTTCCAGGATATAGCTGGGTTATAGTTAGAGAAGGTAGCCTTTTTTGGTTTTGGGTTTGTTATATAAAAGTGACCACAAGGGTAAGAGAGAACATATAATCTGAAGTAGGATGTTCATTTGTCAGCAACCTGTGGGTTACGGATCCGAGCCGGCAACTTGTTTCAAGCTAATGGATCTGAGCTCCTAGCTCCTCCCTTCACCCATAATCCCCTGCTAACCCTCCATGACCTCAGATCTAGTTTGCCGCGCTTGTGGATGGCTGGATCCTTGTTGAGCTCGTCAGATAAGTGAAGAAAAGTTACTTTTTTCTAAGTACTTCTTGTCAGGAATTTCTTTTTTAGATTAATACTTTTAAAGTGTGTCGGAGTTAGGGTCCTTATTTTTTAATTAGTACCCTCCCTTCGCTGGTCGCTAGTGTGTGAGTGTGTGTTGCATTTCTTTTGGGGCCTGTGTGTGTGTAGTAGCTTCTTTTTTTCTTAAAAAAAGTGAATGGCTGAGGCCCCAAAAGCCATATTTTCTAAATGTACCGAGTGTGGCCATAAGCTCTCCCCGGCTGATGGCCACACTTGGTGCGTTCAATGCCTTGGGGTTGAACACCTCACCTCGGGCTGTACCATCTGTGCAGCGTTCAACCCCAGGGCACTGAAAGAGCGGAGGTCGAAGCTGGTCCTGGCGGGACTTTTTACCCCCCGGATTCGGATTCGGCCTCCGCTACCTCTGCTGCTCCCGTGGCTCCACCACAGCCTGTAGTCGCTGCCACTCCTGCCCCCCCTGCCTCTGTCCGGGACTCAAACTCCCGATAAAGTGTCGGAGGACAAGGGAGGCCAGGAGGGAGAAACTGAGGGAGAAGCACCACAAGCGGCGGGCCGAGACCTCTGTTTCGGCCCCGCCAGCTAAGCGGGCTTCTCCCTCCACTGCTTCTAGGTGTCCTCCTCCTCGGCTCCGATCCCCTTGTTTCTCCCTGGGGCCCGAGGAGGAGGAGACCCGATCTCCGAGGTCATCGAGGTGGCATTCCAGGCCTGCCTCGGTGGCCTCCTCGAGATCTACCTTCAGTTTATCCGATGCAGACTTGGACCGGATGATGCGAAGATTCATCCAGGCCCAGCTGCAGATGGGAGTGCTCTTGCCCCCCCCCCCCGCCTCAGGGGGGGAGCTCAACACCTTTTTTTCCACCCAATTGCTCCTTCTCCGACCCGCTACCCGGGTTCGGAGCGCTCTGAGCCGAGCAGCCTTGGAGCCGGGGGTGGGTCGGCTTCGACAGCACTTGGTACTTCGGATCCGACCCTGCCCTCGAGCCTGTCGAATCCGACCACTCTGAGCCGTGGTCCGAGCTTCGGATCCGGGGGATTCAGTGTGCCTTCGGCTCCATCCAGGTCTGAGCACACTGGTCCCTTGGATCCGACTGTCTCAGCACCGGCTCCGATCCCTTCATTGGATCAGAGTGGGAGCCGACTTTCTGATCCATGGGAGAGTGGCTCTCCCTCGGCCTTCGATGTTGTGGAGAGGGCTCTGTTGAGAGCATCAGGATCCCCGGTCCTTGCATCAACTCCTCCCTGCACTCCCTCTCTGCTGGGCCAGGCTTCCATCACCCAGCCAAAGGGACAGCCTGCTTCGATGTCACAGTTCCATTGGAACAAGATGTTGCTGGCGAGGCCTCCTCTGACCGTCCCCCCTGAGGAAGCTCCCCACAAGCATAAGTGCAAAAGGAGGCACGTGGACTCCCCTGAGTCCTTAACAGAGGACATGGACTTGGAGGAAGGGGAAGGCTCCCCAAGATCGCCCCCTGAGGATGTCTCCTTTGGAGACATCATGGAGATGCTGAGAATCGGAGGTGGGTGGTCTGCCCCTAAGTCTTCCTCTGACGAGTCCGTGTTTCTGGAGGCATTAGAGGCAGGCCCGTCTACCTCTTGGGTGTCCCCTCCAGCCGACCCCCTGGTGGACCTCATTACCACCATGGCGTGGAAGGATCCGGACACCGTGGAGCCAATACCAAAGCGACCGGATAGGATTCTTAGCCCCCCCTCAGACTCACATTGGAGTAAGGGGCCCCCTGTAGATGCCATGTTGACGGCGGCAGCCACAAAGAGGGAATTGGCTCAGGAGAGTCCCTCAGTCCATCCACCAAGCAAAGAGTCCCGTTTGATGGATCGCTTAGGGAAGCGAGTCTTTAGTTCAGCGACCTTCTCAGTAAGGTGTCTGAACTATATGACACATGTCATCAGGATGCAGCGGGATCTTATCAAAGAATACGCTGCATCCCCCTCCTGAGTCCATGTCTGAGGAGGACAAACAATTGTACTCCACCCGAATGGCCACTCTGAGATCGATTTCAAACACCTATGCGGCTGTTGTCCCACGCCACAGAGGGAGCCGCTAGGGCTAGCAGAGCAGGCCTAGTCATGAGATGTCAGGCCTGGCTCCGTCATTGCGACTTTACGGAGCCCTTTAAAGCGTCCTTCGCGAACGCCCCCTTTTGATGGCTCTGCCCTATTTGGCAAAACAGTTTGCGAGACACTTGTCCAGAGCGAGAAGGACGGGAAGACGTCTGCTTCTCTGCTCCCCAGCAGTCCTTTTCAAGGAACCAAAAGGGTCCGAAGAAGATGTGGTTCCGGAAATCACAACATTCTCAACCAGCTCCAGACAACCAGTCCTACCGTGGCAGAGGTGGACAGGGAGGACGTCGCCCCAGGGGCAGAGGGGCTCCGAGAAACCTTGGGTCCGGAGAGCCTTTCTCTGAGCGGCCCGCGCAGCAGCCCTGAGGGGTTGCCCGGCTGCTCCACTCTGGAGGCAGTCGGGGGGGGGGCGTTTTTCAAAACGCCTAGCGGCATGGGAGTCCATCACAACAGACCGCTGGGTGCTTCGCATCATATCCAGAGGGTACAAAATATCAATACTTCATGTCCCCCAATCCAAGAACCTCCCCGATGTACCACCTGATCAGAGGGAGGCCGCAGCCACAGAAATACAGCAGCTGCTAAGAAAAAGAGCCATCCAGCCCGTCCCCCAAGACCAGCTCGGATTAGGGTTCTACTCTGGTTCTTTTTGGTGCCAAAAAAGACTGGGGATTTGAGACCTATCTTAGACCTTTCCTGCTTGAACCTGTCCGTAACCAAGGAAAAATTCCGAATGGTCACTCTTCAATCTATCCTCCCCCTTTTGAGGGAAAACGATTGGATGTGCTCTCTAGACCTCAAGGATGCGTACTACCACATCTTAATGGACAAACTATCCAGGAGGTTCCTTTGCTTCCGGCTGGGGGCCAGTCACTACCAGTTCAGGGTCCTTCCCTTTGGTCTCACCACAGCCCCCAGGGTGTTTACCAAAGTGTTAGCAGTGATTGCGGCCCACCTGAGACTCCAGGGAATTCCGGTCTTTCTGTACCTGGACGACTGGCTCCTGACCGCACCAACAAGGCATCTACTTTGCTTGACCAGAGACTTTTCTCCATCTAGCCCCACAACTAGGCATTACTATCAATGTCAGCAAATCTCTACTGGCTCTGACGCAGGTCATAGAATTCATAGGTGCCAGAATAGACACCAGAGATTTGCGAGCCTTCCTAACTTCTGAGAGAATCAGGAACATACAACTTCAGGTGTGGGTTATCCTTTATTCAGAGGCTTCGCCAGCGGAATTGGTCCTGAGGGCACTAGGCTCCATGGCGGCAGCGATTACACTCCTTCCATGCGCCCGTTTGAACATGCGAGTACTGCAATGGACTCTGTTAGTGCAATGGTCCTTCCTATCCCTTCCTCTCCACCATCCCATTGCTATCAGCAAGGCTTGCAGGAGGGCGCTACTATGGTGGCTCCAAGCATCGAACTTCCATACGGGCCGTCCCTTCTGCAGCTCTCCCCTATCGCCACGGTGACCACGGACGCTTCCCGCCTCGGGTGGGGGGGCATTATTCAGGCAGGACAGTCCAAGGCACGTGGAACGATACAGAGACCTCCCTGCATATCAGCGTTCTGGAGATGAGAGCGGTGCTGTTGGCGTTGCAAGCACGTCAGAGCTTCCTCCCCGCAGGAACGATTGCAATTCAGTCGGACAACATGTCGGTGGTCTGGTATATAGACAAACAGGGGGGAACCAGATCTTATCCTCTTTGCCACGAAGCCATGAGGGTGTGGGAATGGGCGATCTCCACCAACCGCTTTCTGATTGCAACGCACATTCCGGGGAGGACCAACATCCTAGTGGACAAGCTCAGCTGCACCCTTCTTACCCCGTACGAGTGGTCTCTCAATCCTCTAGTAGCGAAGCAGATATTCGCAACATGGGAGCAACCCTGCTGCGATCTTTTTGCATCTCCATCAAACACCAAATGCGACAATTTCTTTGCTCTAATCCCCCCTCCAGGGGAAACTCCAAGAGACGCTCTGGTGCATGCTTGGCCACCTGGTCTACTCTATACCTATCCTCCTCTGCCAATGATGATACAACTCTTACAGAAAGCCTCGCGGTTGGGGAGCAAGATGATTCTCATTGCCCCATTCTGGCCTTGACAAATTTGGTTCCCTTACCTGTGGTCTCACCTTGTGAATCACCCTTGGATTCTAGATCCCATTCCGGATCTCGTCTCTCATCCGTTGGACTTGCCAACTCCAAACCTGGACAAATCTGAAACTGACAGCTTGGTTGCTCCAGTTCCACTCCTAGTTAGGACTCCCGGTATCTCTTCACCAGTCAAAGCCATCCTCGTGGCAGTGCATAAGCCCTCCACCAGGAAAGTGTATCACAGTAAATGGAAACGTTTTTCCATCTGGGCGGAGCACCGCGATCTAGATCCCTTTACGGCTCCTCTTCCATCCATTTTAGACTTCCAAACTAAACTCTTTCAGGAAGGCGCTAGTTGTTCAACTGTCAGAGTGCAATTGGCAGCCATATCTCATTATTATGTGGGACATGATACAGGGCCCTTTGTCAGCCAAATTGTGTAAAACCTTTCTCAAGGGTACCTTTTTACTTAGACCCCCTGTAAAAGAAGCCGTACCCCCCTGGGATCTTACATTAGTTCTTCAAGCCTTGACTGCTCCACCCTTTGAACCCGCTGCTTCAGTGGATCTCAAATTCTTGTCATGGAAAACGGCATTCCTTGTAGCCATTACTTCAGCGAAAAGAGCGTCGGAGCTTCAGGCTCTTTCTGTGACGCCTCCATACCTGATTTTTCACCCAGATAGAGTGTACCTCCGGATCAATCCCTCCTTTCTTCCCAAGATAGCATCAGAAACCAACATAAATCAATCCATAAATTTACCGGTTTTCTTCCCTAAATATCAAAATAAGGGAGAGTACAAGCTGCACTCATTGGATGTTCATAGGCAGCTTCGTTTTTATACTCTGTCAGCTGGCCATAGACAATCTGACCAGCTGTTCGTTTCCTTTGCCAAATTTAGCTTGGGGAAAGCTATCTCTAAAGTATCTTTATCTTGCTAGATTTCCCAATGTATTCTACTGGCTTATCAAGCCTCGGGTAGACCCTCACCAGAAGGAGTTCGTGCTCATTCCACCCGCTCCATTTCTACTTCTGCGGCCTTCAAGTCCAGAGTTCCTTTGGATATTTGTTCTGCAGCCACTTGGGCTTCATCTCATACCTTTATCAACCACTACAAGCTAGACCTGCTTTCTAGAAGGAGAGCATCCTTTGGCTCTGCGGTGCTTCGTAATATCCTTCCATGATGGCCACCCAAGGTGCAGGTAGCTGGGGACTCTGTCCCACAGGTTGCTGACAAATGAACATCCTACTTCAAATTTAGAAGTTATGTACTCACCATAACGTTCCATCTGAGTAGGTAGTTCATTTGTCTGCAACCATCCCCCCTCCTTCCCCCTCACCTTCTTCGGATCTACTAGTTGTTAGATATCCTTTGTTGGATATATATTGAGAGGCAAACTCGATCGGAGGTCATGGAGGGTTAGCAGGGGATTATGGGTGAAGGGAGGAGCTAGGAGCTCGGATCCATTAGCTTGAAACAAGTTGCCGGCTCTGATCCAATATCGGATCTGTAACCCACAGGTTGCAGACAAATGAACTACCTACTCAGATGGAACGTTATGGTGAGTACATAACTTCTAATTACTCCTTTTGTAATACAGGGATAGGATGCTAAGGGGCAATATTTTACCCCATTAATTTATCAAAAGATCTCAATATGCCTGCATACTGAACATTTTCCACAAGGCATAGTTCCACAGACATTCAGCAATGCATTGAAATCTTCACTAGGGGCAGTAAATACATTATGTACCACCATATCCCTAACGTGTCTACCTCTTTTATAGGATATAAGGGGAATTTTATATAAATTATTAACACTATTTTTACTGTTGAGGAGAAAGGGCCAATGGGTTCCGTCGTGTAGATGGCGAGACTATTGCCCGCGAGCTAAAACGCTGAAACAAGAAGGCCGTGGCACCGCTAGATCGTAGAGTGGTGTGGCCGAAATACAGATCCGCCGTCGGAACCCACGTCGGTAGAAAAACACACATATAGCGACAACCCCTAAAGCAGCTACGCTGCAAAACCAAACCAGTCACAAGCGCGTAATGCAAACACACTGCAATTGATTAATAAATAGTACAGCATACAAGCACAAATACCCCACACATACACAGTGCACAAGTAAATACACAACAGTATAAACGGTAACAACTTACCAGTAGATCAGCTGAACTCCAGACAAACCCAAACAGTCACAGTAGACCAGAAATATAATCCACACCAGCTGCAGCACTGTCTTTGTACATGCGCATTAACATCTAGTATGTCCCTGTCTATACAAAGCATGTTTACAGATCAGATATAGTAACCCTTGTACTGCAACTGGAATAGCGCACACATGATATGGAGTGCAACAGAAGGAGAAGTTTCAGACTCCATACCCCGTAGAAAGCACATGCTACTGTAGGAACGTGTAGAGTAACAACTACCAAACTATGCACAGCACTTTACACAGAATGTGCCAGTGGTTAACAGTATTGGGAATATGTCAATTCCAAGTCCTAGACATATTGATGTACAGCCATAAGTGCAACACACAGCATCTGTTCAGGTACGGTCCCCCTAGTACAATGGTAGGTGGGAACTGTGAACCAAGAAACACTTCCAGACAGGAGTGTCAACCCCCACACCTAGTCTACAGCAGCATGTGTGTTTAGTAGGTTCTGGAAAACCCATCCATTGTCTCCTGGGGCTGGTGTACCAAAGGTATGTAGGCCCATGCAGGCAGAGAAAGGTGCAACACTGAGCAACTTCCCTATGTAACTTCTGTCACTGAAACTAAGACAGGGCTCCACACCCTGATTGGCTTACAGGAACAACTGGGAGTTAAAAGGGACATGTACACCACATGTAGAAACTGTGTTTAAATCAGGACAGATAGATGCTTACCACAGTATATACATTTGTTAGCCCCATGGCTGTCTAAACTGCATATAGTGACTCCATAGCATGACAGGCAGTTAGACCAAGGTGTAGTACTGACACCTGCACAGTGAGATGTTGCAGGCAGCACTACAACACAGGGTCCAACACAGGGCAGTGTAAAGCAAGTATTGTTGCATCTTATAGTGAATTGTAGCAGTGATGTCTGTACATCCAGTTCCCAACTATACATGCTGTGATGGATAATGAGAGGCCATCTACAAGTGGTGTTACCATGACGGAAGCTATGTACCAGTATAGCCCTGGTCAGCTTGGCAACAAATGCAGCACAGTGCCCAGTCAACGGGGCAAACCAATGCTGATAGTGGTGGGATACCTCTACCATTTGGAGCGTGAACTGCCACCTAAACGGTACTTGGCATGTATTGAGTGGAGACTACAGGCCTGTAGAGGTCATGCCATCACTGTATGGCAGGAAGAGGGTGAGGAACTGCTGAAATCACTGCCTCACCAGCACGGCCCAGATGCAACCATAGCCCAGGTTTCTACACTGCGAGCAGAACTGCAGCAGAGGGCAGTAACTGGCAATGAGTTGCCAAGTTTGGTGATGCAGAGTGTCCTAGGCACAGCAGATGAGAATGTACTTCAGGAGATGCCTTGCCGTGCCACATTGCGTCTTGGCATAACCAGGGTACGTCAGAGGGCACGGGCATCCATGACCACACCTCCAGTAACACTCGCAGATATTTATCAGCCACTATCCACTCCGTAGTGGCAGCTTTATCCTCCGTAGAAGATCTGATATGGATGGGACTGATTCCTTGGTTCTACTTACAACAGCACAGAACCTAATTTATCTGTGTAGAGCTGCCATAATTCTTGGAGATGGCACCTTCCCTACACAGGCTGATATGTCGCCAGCTGTATACATTACATGGCTGTATTGGGACCCACACCTCAACAAGGATTGTCCCCCTGGTGTACTGTCTCATGACAAGGAAGTCAGAGTCTGCATACTACAAGTATGTGGGAGATACTGAAGAGTATGACTGCAGAACAGGAGTGTACCCTGGCTCCACAGTATATAATGACTGATTTCGAGAAGGCAGCGATCTGTGCCAGCCATAAGGCATTCCCAAAGAGTATTCTGAAAGGATGCCTTTTCCACTTTGCACAGATCATTTGGCGCCAGATCCAGCCTAACCACCTTGTAGCCCTCTATGGTACAGATACTGCGTTCTCTATTGCCCTCTATGGTACAGATACTGCGTTCTCTATTGCCATATGCAAGCTAATTGCATTGGCATTCCTACCAGTTGAAGATGTTGTCCCTGCATTTGTGGACAATGTGGGTACGTTACCTGAATGTGCACAGCCTATTGGCGTATTCCTGGATCATCATTATGTGCGAGGCCGACAACGCAAGTATGCATCCCGCTGCTGCTCTTCACAGCAACGACTATCATCATCCTATCCTTTACGGTTCTGGAATGCTAGTGATGTGACCGGCATGGATTTCCCACTGACTAATAACCAGGTAGAGGCATGGCATCGTCTGCTGAAAGTGTTACTGGGACGACCTACTGTGCAGCTGTGATCTTTTGACTGTCCTGTAACAGGAACAGAACGTAACAGATGCCCGACGAGAATCTCTGTTGCGGGGGATGCCTGTGACACCATGTAGGAAGGCCATTGTTGTAAGGGAGCGTTGTCTAAAACACATCTTGCAACATAAGTGTGACACTAGTGATGTGCAGGATTTTCTCCGTGCTGTGGCACATTTCTATAAGTTATGATTATATCATGGTTTAGTATGCACCAAGCACTTCTCACATCACTTTACATTTTGCGTTAATAAAGGCTTTGCCCACAGCACACAGGTTTCACTCTACCACTTTGATGCCCACTTGGCATCCTATTCTAGGCACATGTTACAGTGTTAGTTGCACACGGTGGTTTCTAGGGGGTGTAGAGTGTAGATCACATAGGGGGTTTGTGGCTCACACCTGTAGTTAGGGTGCAGGGGGTTCCTTTATTTTCACAGGGAATTGTCTGCAGGCATTTGTCACTGCAGCTAAACTGCCATACTGCCATCTGTCCACATCCAGTTGTCTCTCACAGTGGGTTGTCGCACCGCCTAGGTGCCTGAACCCAGGGCCAATAATGTTTAACAATACTACGTCTTGACTATAAAAATATTAAAGGAAGTAACAAAACAAACTTTTCTCCTCACCACATGTAAATGTACTAACCTTATAATCTACTCTACCTGTAAAATTATTTCAACTGAATTATATGCCCCTTCATATAACTGAAGTAACTTTTTTAAAGATTGCATAATTAATTCTTCATTATAACTTCTTTGCTTAAAAACAACGCATGTACGTATTATTTCACTTCACAACCTACTCACCCTTAAAAGTTCATTATACAGTAGGGCATTTAACACATGGGGGGGATGACTACTCTTGTTGTCCAAAAAATGTATTGCATCATTCAACTTCCTATCTATTTTAGTACTAATGGTATTATCAGCAACCTGAAGTTTTAAATCCAAATAAGTAACAGCTTGACCCATTTGTAAACAAACTGCAAGTTAAGGCAATTACTTTGTAAATCATTCACAAACGGTTGAGCTAAATGTTCGACACCCTTACATAAAAAAATCAAATAATCAATAAACCTATAATATAAAACTACAAAATCTCTAAAGAAACTTAACGTATATAAAAACTCAGTTTCAGATAAACCCATAACTAAATTGACATACATGGGTGCAAAAGATGCACCCATGGCCATCCCTTGCAGTTGTTGATAAATGCACTGATTAAACTCTAAAAAAAATTATTAGTTAAACTAAAGTATATTAACTCAATAACATAATCACTCACTGGACTTGCACCAAGAAAAAACTTAAAACTTCTAAGCCTACCCTATGTGAAATGCTGGTATAAAGACTTTTAACATTGATAACAATCTAAAAAAAATCTTTGCATATATGAGTCTCTTAACCTTTTCGAAAAAATCAAGAGAGTCTTTAATACAAGACTCTAACTTTACCACATATTTTAACAAATATGAATGGAGCAGTATTCCTATACTGTGCAAAAAATATTTTTCAGCTGCTACTATTGGATGGCCAGGGGGAAACCAAACGTTTATGGATTTTAGGTAAGCAATACAATTTAGCTAGGGAACTCACTCTGCCGGAACAAAGCCAGTTCTCAGGCTATAGTTGAAGAGAATGCCAAGTGGGTCTGCTAGGTACTGTTTTAGATTGCTTAGTAAGCAGCCTGAGCTGTTATCTGGTCCCATTGAGGCTGTGTTTTTGGCCTTGGAGAGTGCAGATATGACCTGATCTCTACAGATACTAGGCAGAAGACTGGTGTCAGGTGTGCTTTGGGGTATTCCTGGTGGGGACAAGGGGTGAATTTTTGTGCAAAATGTCAGCATGTTGGCAGTTTTTTCCGATGTAGTATCCACTACCAGTTTGGCATATAGCTGGGCATTTCTTTTTAGATTTCAGATGTAGTTAAAGAATACCTTATGATTATCCTTGACTAGGGATGCTATTTTAGCTTCATAATTTGCTTTAGATGACTTCACAAGATTTCTGATTTGCTTATCCAATCCGTGAAGGGAATTCTTCCCCTGAGTCAGTTCCCTCTTGTTCTTAGACATCAGTTTCTTCCTCTTGTTATATAACCTGTTTATACTTGAGGTCCACCAGGGTGGCTTGCTTTTTCGGGAGGGCCTGGTTTTGATCTAGTCAGGTACAGCCATGTTTATACAGGGTATTTGCATACACATCTACACAGGAGTCCTCATTGTCTGTGATTGCAGGAGGTGTAAAACTTTTTATACCGTCTCTTAGTAGGCTGTAGTTACTTTGAAAAGGTTGGGGTTTTTTTTTGCTCCTGTAGGGGTGTCTGATCCAACTTTACCAGGGAGGGCATAACACAGGGGGGAGTGCAGTAGCCCTCCCCTCATTTTTAGTGAGTACTATGTCTAGGATATTTGAGCACCTTGTGGGGCTGCAGACTATCTGTTCCAGAGCATTTGTGCTGACAAAGTCCAGGAACCTCTGGGTGAGCATGTTTGTGCTCATGTACATCTCCCAGTTGATTTGGAGGGATAGTTGAAATCTCCCATGACTAAGGTTGGGCTGTATGGTGAGTGACTCCAGTAAGTCCAGCTAGGTATATTTGTTAGTAAACTGCTTTAGTATGCACATATTTATTGATGTACTTTTTTGGTATAATTTAATATATTACTCCCTTCACACAGTGCATTGCCTACTATCACTGTCCAGAACAGTGTGCATGCTTTTCTGTCATGTCAACAGTGTTTCCAGTGTACAGTGCTACAACAAACTTTTCTATTCACTGTTCTCACATTTTCTTCAAAAGCCAGATGAAGTCACTGTCTCAGCCAATATGTTTTATAACACAGTCAGAAATAATTTGCAGTGTCCCAAGTAGCAATTTCAGTGTAGTCTGCTGTAATTCTTACTAACTTTTTTTTTACTCCACAGTGCACATCATCACCCCCATCAGTGCTGTTGCTAGTGTTTACTTCTTGTAACACAGATCATACATACAAACATTCTAAGAGTATGTGAACTATTCAGTTCTCAGAGCCTATCTTCAGATAAAGAAAAAGAATGCAGCAATGCCTACCTTGAAGTAAAGCAGGTCTTACTCTCAGGTTGTGGCCACACACACTTGTAGCAATTAAGGCACACTGTTGCCATCAGACTACAAACACCTGGACATGATGCATGTGTCCCTGTAGCTCTCTTCCACAGCATGTACATGCACACAAAATAAATTATCTCCCAAAAATGAGCCAGTATGCATGTGTTTCCTGCTACAGCTGCAATGTCCATAGATAAAACCGAGCACCAAGTCAGGCCAGCACACCATCCCAATGCACCAGTAACCATAAACATTAACCACAAGGTGGCAATTTTTTACACTCCCAACAAAGACACACATACACGTGTTGTAGTACACATTTTGCAACAGTCTGCATTACCACAGCTAGGGACATAAACCTAACCACCAACATAAGTAGGGAGTGCTGGAAAGACAGGTATAGTTCACACAGGCTGCCCCTTCTCTAGAACAGGCTTGACATTTATGTATCAAAGTTTTTCCCTTGCACTTATTGAAGCAAAACTTGGGTTACTGGATGGGGAATAACACAGTTACCCCTTGTCTTGCACCTATGTCTCTATTAAACAGAGAAAGCTTGTAAATGCTTGCCCACTCATGTCCAAGTTTATATAAACCCACATAATTTGTGGAACCAATACCTTTCTACTATTTCTGGGAAACATGGCTAGGTTTATAAAGGCCCTTTAGAGTCATTAGCCAGTGTATTTACCCACTTAAGAGATGCAAATTATAAAGTAAGTGGATAAATACCACAGAAAAACTGTCTAAAAATGATTCGTCTCCATAACATGTTTCTAGAATTATCCTGACTGCAGACAGACTAAAATCAATTGTATGAAACAGATAAAATGCCTAGTTTTAAAACAGCAATATAAACAAACATGATCAATCACATCAGTGACTAAACTTTTGACCTTTTCAAACGTATGCAATGGTGAGATTATTCTTTAAAAGTAAATAAATGGATTATCCAAGAAGAGCTAAACCCAAACATAAAACTACTGTTCAATCTCAGCCTTACTACAGGATATGTACCCAAAGAGTGGCGTACAGCAACAGTGATCCCTCTCCACAAAGGTGGTGCCTCAACAGATCCTGGAAACTATCGCCCCATAAGCCTGACTAGCTTGGTCTGCAAAGCTATGGAAAGGATCATCATGGACCTCATAAATAAAGATATTGGGGACCTACAGACACCCGATCCTACCCAGTTCGGCTTTAAGGGCAGACCCTGCCTCTTAAACCTGGTTGATTTCTTTGAAACAGTCACCAAGGCCATTGACTAGGGGAAGGTGGTCCACACAGCCTACCTGGACCTCGCAAAAGCCTTCGATACAATACCCCACACGGGCATTATAGATAAACTCACCAGCTTAAATATAACCCCCTATGTCACTAGATGGGTTGCAAACTGGCTCAAGGACAGAACCCACATGGTTAGAATCGCTGGAGCCATGTCAGACTCCAAACCAGTTACAAGTGGCGTCCCACAAGGCTCAGTCCTGGGACCTCTCTTGTTCGGTATATATTTCTCGGAGGTACAAGCCAACATGGAAGGACCGTGGCTGATAAAGTTTGCATATGACTGCAAACTGGGCGCCATAATCGAATCTCCAGCCGACACAAGCATCCTCCAAAAGGGCCTCATAGAAACAGACAACTGGTGCCAGAGCCATGGCCTCCAGCTAAACGCCAAAAAGTGTATAGTCATCCCCTTTGGCAAAAACAAAGTGCCCACAAATTACCACATAGGTGGTAATCTATTAAGTACAGAAGAAGTAATTAGGGACCTGGGGACCCAAGTTGATAGCAATCTCTCATTTGACAACCACATGGCCAAAGTGGTTAGAAAAACATTTTATATAGCCCACCTAATCATGAAGGGATTCACATGTAGATCAGGGGAGGTCATCGTGCCTCTTTACTCATCCCTCATCAGGCCCATAATTGAGTACAATGCCCCTTTTGGGATGTACCTTACCAGACACCTGCAGCAACTGGAAAGACTCCAAAAGTACCTCACCAAGAGGATCAAAGGGCTCCAACAGGATGCCATATGCTGCCCGTTTAAAGAAACTCCAGCTCTACTCAGTGGCATACCGCCTGCTCAGAGGCGATCTGTGCCTGACGTATAAAGTCATGTCCAACCCGGAATTAATGGACATGCTGCACCTCCAAATCCGATCGAGCTACGCGCTCGAGGAGACTTGAACCTCAGCACTGAAATAAATAGGACATGCTGGAGGGACAGATTCATAACCCAGAGGCTCCCTTCACTCTGGAATAAAACCCAGTCCAGGTTAGGCAGAGTCCCTCATTGACTCTCTTCAAGAGGAATCTTGATGAGTGGATGGGAGATCATAGGTGTTAGAGGCACAGTATACTAACCTCGAAAAAGGGCATAGCAAAATTAATTTAAAATGGGTGGCGAAAGCCAAACACACTTTGGCTAGGCTTATAAATGCCCTAGGGCAGATAGCCTAGTATGAACCTATGAATCAAACCAACTAATGACTCAAGACAGCTTGCTACAAAGCAGTTCATCAATGTAACTATATATGTAATGGTTAAAATCATATTTTAACCACTATTTGGAGAGAAAGCCAAGACCCTTACTCAGCTGACCTAGATCCTGGAGGGCAGACTGGGGAAAATCGAAGCCAGTGTGGGGTCCACTAATGTTAGGAGATGAAGAACAGCATGGAATATCATGCACAAATTAAAAAAAAATACATAAACATTAACCAAGCATGATAGAGGAGGTTTGGTGTGTTTGCTATGGTACTGATAAGGATTAGAGGTAGGTTCCCAACAAGCAGCAGTTGAAGTTCTAGACAAAGAAGTATGAGCTAGAGTAGAAGCATATGGCACAGTCCAGCTTGGTATAAATTCCCAGAAGTCCAAGCAGCTACTAGTAAGGATTAAGCTAAATAAAATTCCTCCCTTCTCCAGAAGTGAGTTAAGTACTTGGCATCAAGGGTGGTGATGCAGGAAAAAAAAATCTTTCCTGCCTGATGAAGGGCCGCTCTGGCTGGCATTACTAGGCAGGCTAAAGAACAGTGAGAGAGGGCTTTACTGTCCACAAGCAAAACAAAGAAAACATTTAAAAAAAGTAATGGCCAGTGGTTCAGTAAGTGTGTCAGTATTTATCATCAACATATTAAAAAAAAAAAAAAACTCATGGATATAAAATGACAAACTGGGACAAACTACAAGCCAATCTGTGTGCAAAATAACAAAGCATATGCGGTTCTTCATGTATCACTGTGTTATTTTAGGAAACCTGTGGGTGCCCATCACAAGAGATGCAGTTCAAAAAATCAGGGGCAGTCATCTCTAAGTATGGTGATCCAGGATGCTACAAGAATATAGATAGTTTCAGCTGTACCCCGCAAGATATTTTTTCCTTTTATTAAAAAAAAATGAATAAAAGCAACTGTACAAATTAAAACATCAAACTGCAGTCAAGGACCTCTTTCAAAACAGGATGCAGGTGAACATAAGGATCTTTTGCTAAGCAATGATGTTTTTTTTTTTATTTTATTTTTTATGCTGTCTTCCCCACCATTGTTGGTTCCTTAATTCTGTACCCCGTTTACACCATTACACTATTTTGGTCAGGTCAAGGCCACTCTGAAGCCCTAACTTACATCCTCATTGCCACAGCAGATTTTTTCTGGGACACGGCCAAACTAGTAATTTAGTAAGCAGTAATTTTAATCAGGAAGGAAGTGTAACATGCGTATGTCGTCTGTGTGCAAGTTATTCAGATTGTGTCACAATCACAAAACATGTTTTAATAATTTTTAGTAAGTTTTCAGAATAAGTAACACATTCATGTGTGTCCCATGACCCCAAAAGAATGTAGCTTAAAATAGATGCTGTGCAACTAATACACATAACTAAACACTACTTATAGGTTCTTAGGTGTGTACTATGCTAATGGCCCTGGAGCCTTTACTAGCCTAGCCCATAGAAGTGCCCTGGCATCATGCCACTGTTAATTCCCGGTGCCTCTGTCAAGTAGAGCCACTGGAGTGATCCCCGGGGTGAACTTTGTTTCCCATCCACTTATCAGGATTTCTCTTGAAAAGGGCCAGTGAGGTGCTCTGCTTGACATGTATGGGAAGTCTATTCCAGAGCATGGGCAGTCTCTGCGTTATGAACCTGTCACTCCAGCATGTTCTGTTGATTGTAGTAATGAGGTTGAGGTCCCTGAAGTGTGTGGTGTGGAGGGATTGGGATTTCTTTAGGTGTAACATTTCTAACAGGGCTGGGTCAGACATGGCTTTGCAAGTCAAGCAGAGATCGCCTCTTAATACACGATACGAGACAGAGAAAAGCTGGAGTTTTGAGTCTGTCCATGTAGGGCATGTGTTTAAGGCCTAGGATCCTCTTCATGAGGTACTTTTGTGGCTTTTCCAGCTGTTGCAGGTGTTTAGTGAGGTACATGCCAAATGGGGCATTATACTTGATTGGTCTAATGAGGGAAGAGTAGAGCGAGATGATTATCTCTTTCTTCCTGGATGCAAAACCCTTGGTAATGAGATGTGCCACACAGGACTTTCTGACCACAGTGGCAATGTGGTGGTTGAAGGAGAGGTTGCTGTCAACCTGTGTCCCCAGACACAGGTTGACAGCAGTGTTCAGTGGGCTACCATCAATGTGGTAATTAGTGGGAACTGAGTTTTGCCCAAAGGGAATGACACATTTTTTTGGCATTAAGCTTGAGGCGATGGTTTCAACACCAGTCGTTGGTCTCAGTGAGGCCTTTCTCTAGGATGTCTACATCACTTAGGGAGTTAATAATGGCTCCCAGCTTGCAGTCATCGGCGAACTTGGTCAGCCAGAGTTCCTCGGTGTTGGCCTGGACTTCTGAGAAGTACATGCCAAACAGGAGAGGACCCAGGACCGATTCATGTGGGACTCCACTGATGACTGGTTAGCAATCTGACTTGGAGTCTGCTACTTTCACACTGTGGGCTCTATATGCTAAGTTAATACTGTATTCATATTAAATAATGCTTAGATAGTACTGAATTTGATGAGTTGGCAAAACCTCGTAACCAAATGGACAAAATATTCCTCAATAGTGTCTTATGCTTAATAAGCTGCTGTGGTGCAGTGGTAGTGTTGCCTCACAGCAAGAGGTTCTCCCATTCGATTCTCAGTGGGAACACCTTCTGTGTGGAGTCTGCATGTTCTCCCTGCGGTTGAGTGGCGTTCGAAAGACATGCGTAGAATAGGCGTGCCTTCGCTGAAGGTTGAGCGTTGAGCTGGCACCTCGGCACTCGTAAAAAAAATCTACTGCCAATCATTAGCGGACCGGAGTTGTTCTGTGGCGACCCCTAACTGGGAAAAGCCGAAAAAAGAACAAACAAGTGTCTTATGCTTAAAATATGAAAGCATTTGCTCAGTAGGGCACAAAAGAAGAAATGAAAAACTGAATTATGTTCAAAATTTTAACAAACTTTCGCAGTTCATAGGAAGTTACTGTTAATGTAGTCTGCACCACTGACTTCTGTTGACTTTGCAATGCAATTTTATTTTATATGTTTGTGGATTTATTGGTTAATAGGTATTTATTAACCATGCAGTAAACCAATAAGAAGTCTAGCCCAAATTCCCATAATCCACAAAGCAATGTCTGGTTAAATGTCTTGTTGAAGGTCGCACACTAGGAAAATGAAGGTGAAAGATTCAAACCTTGTACCCCTGGAATGGGAAGCAGCTCATTAAGTAGTCATAGTTTTAGTCCTCTATGCTAACTGCAAGACCTTCAGTCCTCTCTGCCAACTGATTGGCAGTTGGCGCAGATGATTAAGGAACTGTTAGCAGGCGGTTTTCTATGGTCCCATATTTAATTTCCTCAGCCTCTGTTGCAAAACTGTATGACTCTGAGCAAGTCAATTAACCAGACAGCACACCAGGCCTGAATCTGAAAAATGTCCATGCAGATCGGTGATCTACCCCCAGTCAACAAGTAAAAACTGCCATACAAGATTTGGGAGGGGGAGGTACCATACATGCAGGAATCTGGATAAAGTGCAGAAAACTGAGAAGATTAAGCAGAATCAGAATCTGCAGATTTTTCCTAGATGACATCTTTGTGCTACAGTAAAACCTAATATAAATGAGTAACACAAATTTTATGCAGACTAAGAGGACTAACTTCCCCTTTGCATACACTCCATTCAGCTTAATAGTGAGGATGAACATCACCCCCTTTTCATTCATGAAAGCTACCTGTTAGGCTTTGATCCATAGAGTTTAAATGGAGTAAAATACTGGTCCAATGAACAGCTTTAGGAAAAACAAAAACAAAACACAAATGTGAGGAAATAAGCATATTGACATGGTCACAGAGTGGGCAAGCTAAGACTAAAAGAATCCATTCCAGTGCCGCAGGAAGCAGATCATGAACAGGTCCTAGCGCTTTTTATTTATTTTTTCTGTCATAAGCAAAGATGGATCCCTAACACGTCAAGTTTTGCATTAGTAAGCGTTTTCTGTAGTGTATAAAGTGACTTTAATCATGAATGACTATTCAGAAAGCCAGATCTTCCATGACACAATGAGCCATGACTCTTGATGTTCAAAAGAAGGTAAATAAACTAACATTAAGGAGTGCAGCAGCCCAAACTTGTACACACCAACTACAAGCTTGCCAAACCTAGGAGAAAAGGGAATACTCAGACAGCAGTCTTGGAGTTCTGCATAAATCTGCTTTGTTTGGTAATGCAAAAATGTTATAGGTTCATAGGTTCATACTAGGCTATCTGCCCTAGGGCATTTAAAAGCCTAGCCAGAGTGTGTGTGGCTTTCACCACCCCTTAGGATGAGAATACTATACCCATTAGTTTGCTGTGCCTCTGTCCAGCAGTGATACTCTGCAGAACTGCCCAGTTCATGCAAAAGAGTTGTACAAAGGCTCTATGTTGAGCCACAAAGCACTATAACTGTTTTAAGACACTGGGTAGGAAGTGCAAAAAACAATGAAAAATAATGTCCTTACGCAAACATTCAGCAGACACAGTGGGGTATTATACCTTTGCGTTTCTTTGCTGAAGAATTCAGGAAAAGACAAGAGTAACAAGGCACAAGTATCTAAACATTACTCTTAACAACTTAGAAAGTTGCTTGAATAAGTGTTCACGTTAGCAAGCATTTTCTAAGGAAAGGATTATGTGAAATTATGGGCAATAATTGCTGGGATGTTCAGATTAGGGAAAAAAGAAGCCAAAAAAAAACTGCAGACGTTTTTCTACTGTAATTCAGTCACTTGCAATTGCATGTTAGTGACAATTGCATTCCAGAAGAACATGTATAATGCAGTAATTTACATTGCAAAAAAAAAAAAAAGACTGGGAATGTATGGTACATGTCTTCCACACGTCTTATAAGAATAGTTGTTGAGGACTGTGCTAGACGTACTTGAATTTAAAGTAAGATATTTCTAGCAGAGCTGAATGAAGTGAAACTGAATCAAATGGAGAATGTGGATAATCTGTCAATAAAATAGATGCATCCAGCAACTCGGGATATAGAATTGGTTCCCCCATTTGCACAGTGTCTATTTTTATTGCATGCTGAGAGAGTTGAAAGACTGTGCTGCATACATAATTGAATTGGGGTGTTTCTACAGTGAAAAAGACTGCAGAAGGGCAGTCCATGGGCGACCATTTGGCAGCAAGTGAAAAAACAATGGGTGTTATTCCCAAGGTGTTGCAGTGCCCATCCATATCAAACAGCGGTGCGAGAATGTTACAAAGTAAAAGATGGCTCGCAGTACCGGATCTGCGGGTATAGAGGATGAGAGAAAGTTAAAAGTAACAATGGGAATGCTATATAATGTTAGTGGCAAATGATAGTGGGGGAAGAGATGTTAGAAATGAGGAAACATATGCAGAAGCATGTAGTGGTCTTTTAAGTGATTTGATGAGTCATACACCCAGCGAATAGAGACTGAGGGAATCGAACCTAGGCTGGCTACTCACTGAAGCTTATAAGAAGCATGTAACCTTATTCATGGTGGAGAAACTGTAGGGCTGTAATCTGAACTATTCAGAAAAATTTCTATGGGTGATCTCTGCCATGTCTGTAAGAATGGCCTGATCCAGTTTTAATTGAAAATGTATGCCTAGAACACATCACTGTAGGAGGTAGCACAAAATTAAGAAGTGTAATGCAAGAAGTTAAAATCAGTATTAGTAGTAATAATAGTAATAAAAAGATTATGGAATAATTTGAACAAATTATGAACTTTTTTCTGAAATAATTCTGATACATGTATGAGCAGTTGAAAATATTGATTTTGGGTATTGGCAGTAAAGCTTCTTTAAGGCCAGTAGCTCATAAGCATGGCAACTGAATGTGTGAATTTATGCTTAGAACTGCGCCTCCAGGTGTTTCTGCACTAGTCCTACTGATGCCTCCAGGTGTTAAATATTGCTTGTTCATAGGATTATTGGAGATTACTAGGCTAATGGCCCTGGGGCCCTTACAAGCCTAGCAAAGAGTTTATCCACAGAAAAGAAACCTCAATCAGCACCTGTTGCCCCTGTCAGTGAGGTACATAGGCAGGACCCTGGGACAAATTTGAGTTTCCCATCTACTCATCAAGGTTGTGCTTGAAGAGGCTCAGTGATGTACTTTGACGTGTATGGGAAGTCTATTCCAGAGATGAGGCAACCTCTGGGAGACAAACCCGTCTGTCCAGCAGGTTTTATTTAATGTTGCATATTAGATTTAGGCCTTTCAATTGGGTAATGCGCAAGGAGTTTGGCTTGCGTATATGGAGCATCTCTAGTAGTGCAGGATCTGAAATTGTCTTGTTGGTGAGATACAGATTACCAGTGACCAATCTGTATGGTACCAAGTAGAGGGATAGTGATTTCAGCCTGTCCACATCAGACAGGTGTTGGAGGCCATGGATTCTCTTTGTGAAGTATTTCTGTGGTCTTTCAGTTGGTGCAGGTGTTTGGAGAGGTACATACCAACCTGGGCATTGTACTCAATTATTGGCCTAATGAGGGAGGAGTACAGAGAGGTAATAACCTCCTTTTTTTCTGGATGCAGTGCCTTTACTTATGAGATGAACCAAGTAAAGGGATTTTCTGACCACTGCTGCTACATGATGGTCTAATTGTTGTCAACCTGTGTACCCAGGTCTGTCACCACAGGTTGTGTGCTTAGGGCGTTGCCGTTGATATGGTAATCGGTAGGAGCCGTATTGTTGCCAAATGGAAATGATACATTTTTTTTTGCATATAACTTAAGGCCATGACTTTAGCACCAGTCATTTGTTGCTGTGAGACCCTCTTGTAGTACGTTATCATTTGGGGAGTCAAGTGGCAGCACCCAACTTACAGCTGTCCGCAGACTTGGTCAGCCACAAGCCTTTTGTCTTTGCCTGGACCTCTGAGAAGTAGATGCCAAACAGTAGGGGTCCCAGGACAGATCCCTGGGGAATACCACTAGTCATAGTTCTGCTGTCGGGGGTGGAGGCACCTATTTTGACCTTGTGGGTCCTATCCGTGAATCAGTTGGCCAGCCACCTGATGAGGTCAGGGATGCCCTAGTGGGAGATTGTCAAAGGCTTTGGCCAAGTCAAGGTAAGCTGTATGTACTGGCTTTCCCTCATCCAGTGTCTTGGTGACTGTCTCAAAAAAGTCAACCAGGTTCAGCAGGCAAGATATGCCCTTGACTAATCCAAACTGGTTTGGATCAAGTGCTTGGAGATTGGTCAGAAAATCCCTTTACAAAAAAATAGGTACTCTACAGAATTAAACCCTTTCTTACCCCAGCAGCTAGAAAAACCATTGCCCAAACCCACCTGATCTCCACTCTTTTCCAAGCCTCTGCCATATATACTAACTTATCAAAAAATAACATTACCAAACTCTCTTCTTGTTACAACAGTATAACTAGATTCATTACGGCTACGCCCTTCAGAACTCACCACTGTCTCAACCTCGGGCAACTTGATTGGTTAGAACTTAATAGCCACCTACTGTATCAACAACTAAGTATCATAAGTCCCTTTACTACCCAGATGCTACCCCTAGCTTGACAAAACTGATTACCCCTTATAAAAACCTAGCCACACTCCGCTCTGCTAATAAACTACTAGTAGCCTCGACTAAATCTTACAATAAAGCTGGTGACTCATTATTTTCAAATTCTGTCGGGAAAATCTGGAACCAACTCCCTCAAGAAATAACTAACCTAGACTCCACATCCCTTTTTAAAAAACATAGCCAGTGGGTTTTTAGGTGCTCTTTGATATGTCCCTGTGCTAATCCTGACTGAAAACACTTCCCCCTTACTCCAAACTTCACTCGCTCTCCCCTGATTGTTGCCTCTAAATGCCACACTTACTGATACCAGCTACTTCCTTATTTTGAATCCTCTATAAATTTTACCTATTCTTTCTTCTTCATATTATGCCATTTGGGGGCTTCCTAATCTGCTCTTTATTACTCTTACTTTCTATCCTGCATACCTGAAATCTCTGTTTTTCACCAGCTGTTTCATTTATATTTGTTAATTATGGTCTTCGGTTGGCTAGTCTGTTCTGTTTTTCTTTTTCCTCTCTTAGTCTTACTCATGCTTACCATTGTACCATTCTGTATTTTTGCTTGCTGTTGTCTCTTTTTTTTTTTTTTTTTTTTTTTTTTTGATTGTTAATGGTTGCTTACTGCTTGTATTTTGGAGCTTTTCTCCCCGGGCCTATACTGAAAACGGATATATTTCCAGCTAGACTAGCCCGGTCAACAAATGTAGAATAAATAAATAAATAAATTGGCTATGTCCTTGTTTATGAAGTCCCTAATACACTTCATGGCCTTACAAATCAGACTTGTCAAGCTAATGGGGTATTAGTTTCCATGGTCAGTAGTGGCCACCACCTTTGTGCAAAGGGATGACAATGGCAGTTCTACACTCTGCTGGAATGAAGCCTGTACTTGGGCTATGGCTGAATAGGGTGCTCAATGGTGAGGCGAGTTCTTGCTGGAGATGGTGCAGAATGCAGCCTGGGATACTATCAGGTCCCATGGAAGCTGTGTTCTTTCCCTTGGGTAGGGCCTTTAACACTTGATCTACAGAGATGTGATTTGCGGGACACGTATCGAGGATGTCGAATCGGCCTTTGGGGGGAGAGTGGGTGAAGTCTGTGCTGAACCTAAGACAACAAGATCAGCAAGTGGTACCATTATGAACTACTTTGGAGCAAACCTGGACTTTGCCTTGGAGGTTCCTGACGTAACTGAAAAAGGCTTTGTGGTTAGCCTTTGTTTCAGAGACTAGTTTCGGTTCATAACTGGCTTTGGAGGTTTTTCACTAGTGATCTAATTTGCTTGTTGAGGCAAAAGGAGGGAGTTTTTCCAAATGGGAATTTGTGCCATTTTACTCTTGGACAACAGTTTCTTCCTTTTGTTATAAAGCCTGTTGATAGATGATGTCCACCATCTAGGTTTGTTTTTCCTTGAGGGGCAGGTTTTAGTTCTGTTGGGTATTGTTGAGTCCATGCAGTTGTACAGGTGCTTGTATACTGTACTGGCGTACTGTTCAGCATATTTGTCTGCATCCTCTGCAGGGGGTGGTGGTGTGAAGCTACTGATACCCTCCCTTAGGTTGTAGTCAGCTTTTCAGAAGTTTTTTTGCATGGTTACGGCTGGGAGGGTTGGACAGGGTAGACTCTCTGAGACAGACCAATGGTCTGATCTCACCAGGGAAGAAATTACTATGGGGGTGGTGCAGCAGTTATCCATATTGGTGAGAACCAAGTCTAGAATGTCATCTCCCCTTGTGGGGGATGAGACAAGCTGGTCTCGTATTTGCCTTAATTCTAAAACCATGCAACATACAAGGTATAAGAAAATTTCATCTTAAAGCATACATACACAATGGCAAACACAATTTTATATTAATATTTGAACTCTGTCTATCACAGCTAAAGAGATGTTGGATATTATTTGTATACTTTTTATTTGTGTTGCAATAGTCTTCATATTCCTATAAATATATCAACATTCAGATAACAAATAACTGCATAGCCTCATATGAAAGCTCACAGCTGTATGAAGAAAATCCTTCTGGCAGTATGTGTTATGCTTCAGTAGTTACCAAGATGTCATAAGTTGTTTATGTAGCATTATATTTACTGCCTTTTTTGACTTGTACAATCCAGTTTAAAGCATCGAACTTGATGAATGCCACCAATGTAAAGATTAATTTATCCTGAATAGTTTTCCATTTACAGTTTTCTAGTAACACTTATGGCTCCAGAGGTATGAGTATTTGTTTGAAATGTAAGATAACGTCTCATTTTTTTAAAGGCTCAAACCACACCCACTAGGAGTTAAAGATGTACACTCAAAAGAGCTGTACTGGTTGTAATGAGTTAACTTGGATGGCTGCATGAAGTGTCTCTTGAACATGCTCACAAATGGAATGAATTGAACAGTGAGCAATGTGTTCATTGGCAGTAATTTACCTGTTTGGGTCCAGTCACAGATCTACAGCAGTGTAAACGGAGATTAGTAAGTTGCAGTAAATGAAAGTAGATAAGGAGGCAAGCTACTGAACTTTTAATTAGGTTGTTTGGACTTGGTAGAGTGGAGGTAATGTGTGTAAACACTGACTGCAGAGAGAACATGACGCTGTATGATTTGTTAGGGAATACACTTCACATACTCCTCAAAGAAAAGTGGAAGGTTCGTTCCCTTACCTCTTGAGCAATCAGTTCCACTCCCCTTGACCCACCCATCCCAAGTTACATTTCTGACTAAAGTGCTTGAATGTGTTCATCTGTCTATTTATTCCTGGTTTAGCAAGCAATGTGCATCAGTCTCTAGCAATTTGTCATTTTACTGCATGTTTTTATATTTCTGAGCACTTTTAATTTGCACTTTTATATGGCATAATCATGTTACTGTGTCAGAATCCTTGACATAAAAATGCTAGTGTATGTTTGATAACATTGTTTTTAATCTGTACTGTTGTTCTTCCTCAGTTTGTTTTGTGTAGTTTATCAGAGGATAATTATCTGAACTGTAGAAAGGAAACAATACACAGATGGAAGTGGACAAAAAATTGTGAGCTGTAATTATGTTTACCTTAAAGATTCTGGGGGGGGGGGTCAGACTGATCTCTTGACTAAAGCAGTAGACACTGGGTAATGTGGTGGTGGGGGATGGAAACATAACTTGCATAGACTTCTGCAAAGCAGCAGCTAACCCATTACCATATAAAAAAAAAAAAAAAAAAAACTAAACAACCCTTTATTGGGTCCTCCTCGCAGCCTGGGTAAAAACACATTGTTAGGAATGCAGCACATAGTGGTACAAGGGGAGTGCTTTGTAGTTCAGCATTGTATTTTACACATTTTTAATCATAATTTTTGGAAGCTTTACTTATTGCACAGATTTACAACAGAATCTGTAAGAAAAGGTGTTGACAAAGGGAATACATTTGGGGATATTAGACAAATGGTAAGAAATGCAACAGATATTACTGCAAAAAAAAAAGTGTAAGCTTTAAAAATGAACAATTCAGAAAAAGTACAGAGCTATGGGAAGTAATATCAGAGAACTGTGGTGGGTATCTGTAAGGTAAGTTAAACAGTGTAATGAGACAGCATTGCAAGGAGATAACTGATAACACTGAGATTTGAAGGATAAGTCTTCTCTGGTAGAAAATGAAAAGTTGGTAAAGGGAGCTGATTCAGACTACTACATTCATTCACAGCAGCTCGGGGAAAGGAAAATGTGCTAGCAGATTTGAAGTTGTTTGCATTTACTTAAGAAAAAATGTAGAGTTGCCTTAAATCACTTATTTTCAGCACATGCAACATCCCTTCAGTGTTCTTTGCTTATCTGACAAACTGAACAGAAAATGACATCTTGGACAATCTGTGAATCGATAAGTGGGCTGAATTCTGAGAGAGTGGGACAGCACTGCAGAAAGCAAAGAACTGCTCCAAGCTACAGGTGTTTCCTGACCAGCTTAATAAATAAAAAGCAAATTGAAATTGATAGAACAGCATGGAGGCACTGCCAGTGTTCAAACACCAAAAGAAAAAGTTAACTCCACACTGAAAAATTGCTAAATTACACTTTAGGAGTCTGTAATCATGTGTGTAGCAAGTTATTTTAGTTCTATATATAAAGTATGATGCATGTAATCATGAAAGTATTTAGTGTGGTGTGTCTCTCTGCTGTCAGCATGTCTTGCTATAAGTGAACTCTTCACTGCATCACTTACCAAATATCTCTTATGCTCATTGCATAATTTGTGCCATTCCAAAGTGCATGTAGTTGAAAGATTTAGCGTAGATGAGGCACACTTATGGTGCTCTGTTGTAAATCCTGCATAAATACAGTGCTCCCAAACAGATGTATTTCAGAGAATAAATTCCACTGCAGACTCTCTGCATTAATGCTTTTGGTGTTTATACTAGCAAAACTGTGCCGATTGATGTGTCATTAAGTATATTTCATGATGTTTGCACATATTTGCTAGGTGCTGCAAAGTCTTTCAGTTTACTCCTGGAAACTTCGCAAATGGATGTTGAGCACAGTTTTCTGCAGATGGGTAGGAGAAATTGTAACTTGTCCCTGTTTGTAAGGTTTACTTATTTGCTCTGCAGAACTGTACCTCTCAGCTGTCCTTTTATTCCCTCCTAAAACTGATGATTTGGGGAGAAATGGAAGTAGATTACATTAAATTATGACAGTAATTAGAGTTTTGTAGATGTTTATACTTCAGAAAATACATGTTAATTCACATTTTTCTCAAGTGAGTAGTAGTAGTATTTTCAAAGGTGTCCCTGATTATTTCTGAATTTGTCTCTGATGCTGGAGGTAAGAGGTTGGGAGCTATGGGCTTTGTTGATGTGTATTAACCCACCAGATGTGTAGTAACGAGCCCCACTCAAACCCTGCCTAACACCCAGGATCACGTCGACGTCACTGAACACTCATCAATAAATATTTTTCAGTTTGTGGTCCGCATGAATGTTCATTGGGTTGAGACCGTGAAATGTCAACAACTTTAAGTAATGAGATAATCAAAGAATAAATCTATGAAAGCAAATCTTCAAAAACCATAACATCACATTAATGGATTTAAGCAGTTACAGCACCCTAGTAAAACACTTAATTTTTTTAGCTACCAGATGCATAAACTTAAGCCAGTAGCCAAAGTTACTTGCAACAGTAATCATTCAAATGTCTACCTTTATGGCAAGTTTACTTGCACTATCTTCTTCTTTCGGCTGCTCCTGTTGTGGGTCGCCACAGCAGATCAACTGTTTCCATTTCTTCCTGTCCTCTGCATCTTGCTGTGTCACACCAACCACCTGCATGTCCTCTGACCACATCCATGAACCTTAGCTTAGGCCTCCCTCTTTTTCCCGTTACCTGGCAGCTTCATCCTTAACATCTTTACTTGCACTACTATAATTTGCGCAATATGTAAACTAAGCCCTAATATACATTAGTAAATGCTTTACAAGAAAATCCAAACAATAGAACAGAAAGACTGTTAACAGAATCCCAGCTCGTATATAATGCCATTAAAACAAAACTGATTCTCTTCAGCTCTGACACTTCTTAGAAAATAGAAGCATTTCAAAGGTAGTCTTTCAATAATGCTTCAGTTGAAAAACTATGCAACACAAAACTGACTGTAGTTACCACTGATCATAACTTAAAATTTGACATATACAAAATATGTAGTATCCAAAGCAAATAAGATGTTTGATTCTTTAAATAAAGAAGTATACAGCCGAAACTCTCCTACTACACATCTCATCACTTGTAACCTAAAAAATGAACAAATTACATGAACGGGAACAAACCCGCAGCAAAATGCAAACTTGTAGCTAATCTACCAACCAAAACACATCACTGGACAGCTCTAAAAAGACTGAATTGTAAGAATATCACTACACCATATTAGTATTATAACTTGGAAAACACACACACATACAAATAAAAATAAATACCCAACCCCAACTAGCAGTACAGAAGTATAACCCACCTAGACTAAACGAATTGTAGACTAAAAAGCAACTAGTAAATATTTTGTTTATACTGCATATGTAGTTAAACAATGGAACTCTATTTCCCCAAAATTACAATTGCAATCTAACAAAATATTTATACAAAAAAAAATTGGATAATTCTAAATGTAGGAATAAGTATAGGCAAACATAACTTATAACTGTTCATTCTTTGTTTACTGGGTTAGTATCATGAGGCTACTATAATGTAAACATTGACCACTACTTTTACTCCATCATTGCAACCCAATCAACTTTGACACTAACACCTTCCTATACTTTTTATATACTTACTTTCCTCTCCTTATAATCAGTCCACTAGCCAATGCTGTTGGAATACTTATTTATATATCATCAAAATTAACATTTCCTTAAACAGGAATGTTGAAACACACTAGTTTACATCCCATTCAAAAAACTTTTCAAAGAATAGTAATCTATGTAAAGTGCTATTTTTTCAACTTCAAGCATATATATTCTTTTTTCTGTGAATAGTCTGTATTCCATGCACCTCATTTAAAATACTACTCTTTGGGTAAATAACAAAAATATGGAGATTCTCTCACCAACACAGGCCTCTTAAGAAAAAGAAGCTGAATAGCCTGTTAAAACAAATGGAAATAAACAAGGCAATGTATTATTTTCAAATAGATTCTCTCTCTACATTCTTACAAATCATGGAGAATAAAACGGTTATTTGTGAAATACTGACTGCCTTTATACTTACCCCTAAAGTATGCAAATCACAAAGCAATGTATGCATGATGTCACTAGCAAATCTCAATTCCATGTCAATCATGCCACATTTGCATATTGCATCACCAACTTCTGGATTGTCAATCACACAGGCCATGCCCATTCCTGCACAAAATGGCCGGTGGGTTAATACACCTCAACAAAGCTGAGCTATGTGTATAACATAGCTTTTTACATGATTGCAATATGCTAATTTCATGGTCAAAGTAAAGGACGTTCAGTTTCAGGCACTAAAGCTGCACAGCTTAGCTGTCCTGGGACAAGGTGGTGCAAGACAGCAAGGGAAACAGATATGGTAAGATATACTGTTGACAGGGTAAATGTTACTGGGTGCATAGTCACACTGCTCAAACCTGCCACTGGTGTGTCATTGACAGTGGGAGAGCAACATCTGTCTTCTCTCTGACTGATGGTGGTATTGAAGTTGGGATATTTTTCGTGTTTCACTGTTAGTCATCACATTTGGGTTATCTCTGCCAGGGTAGCCCTCAGTCGGCCTGAATACCAGAGGCTTAGTATTTCTGCATCGGTTGCCGTCGCTCCAGGATTGACGTCGGGTCATCAGTGGTATAAAACAAGGCAGCCGACACCATTACATTAGTCTTTCTTGCCGAGGAGCCCAAAGCAGAAGCAGTTCACAGGAGTGCCAGTTGGCCGCTACCTGAGTTTTCATTTTGGAATTAAAGTTGAAGTCTTCTAAAGCCAAGTACCCCGTTGGGGATCCTTTTTTTCTTGCTCTAACAGATGTCAGAAAAAGTTAACAATCGTCTCGCCTGTGGAAAGTAAATACCACACCGAGACTTTCATTCTTACTGCATCACTTGCTTAGCCCAGACTACGACGTCCCTCGCTGTCACTTGTTCAATACCAGAACTATACTTCATCAGGCCCTTATTGTAGCTAGATATTTTTGCTCTCAATCCTTGAATTCCGATATGGCTTCAGTAAGCCATCTGACAGCAGATCTTCTGAAAAAACTTAAGGATAAAGACAGAGACAGACCACACAGGTCCAAATCTGTTGACGACTCTTCCGTTAAGCTAGTCGTCAGTTCTCCGGTCCTCAGTGAGGCATTTCGCAGCCCCTGATGCCTGCTTCTGTGGATTCGCAGGCTGTTACAGAGACCCTTCATCTATCTAAGAATTCTGCGGATGTCTCTGCCTTGGATCTGTCCAGAGCCGCTAAGCAGGCACCGGCTTCCGAGGAAGTACTTCACACTACCAATTCTCAACACAGACCGACTACTTCTTTCGCGTCTACCATTGTTTCAAAAACTACTGAGTTTCTAAGGCCAGAGTATGAACCACACCCAAAAAAATGATGACCCAACCACAGGCACCTGCTTCCTTGCCTCAGTTTCAAATGCTTAAAATGGCAGAAGACCTTATAATACTGATCAGGGGAAGCCAGGCTTACCCCTTCCAAAAGAAAGAGATTTGTCCCCAGTAGTCTTATCTGAACAGGAGTCTGATGAGACTGATGCATCTGAATACGAAGACATGCAACCCCTCTCTGCTTATGAGGATTCTGATGCAGAGGAATCTTATTTCTTCAGCCTCTCCACGTGAGGGCTTTACCTTTGGGGAAACCCTATATACTTTAAGGGAGCATTTCCAATGGGAATGTCAGGACTACCCTCAGTCTAAAAAGATACTTGGGGAATTCTTAGATCTTCCACAGCACAGACCTCCTCTCTTGGATGTTGTGGATAATGTTTTTATGGAATCCAGTTTGACTCCTGACACCCTCCCTCCAGCTCCCAGGAAACCTGACGGGTATTACAGAGTTCCTGACTCTCACAAATTTCTTTTAAAGAAAATCCTACTGCTGACCCCAAGGTTATTTCTCAAGGGCCTAAAGGAATTAAAGCAACTTCTAAGAATCCTGCACCCTTAGATAGGGATTCCCCAGCACTAGACAGATGGGGTAAAAAATTATACACCTCTGCTACTCTTGCTATTAGAGCACTAAATTGTCAGTTCCATATGCTAAAATTTCAGCAACATACCATGAAACTCCTCAAACAAAAATTTATTTTCCTGCTTGTGCAGAAAATAGAGTTACAAGAGTTAATGCATTCTGCAAGTCAAGTAACCAAGCACTCCTTACAATGTGGTTTTGACACCCTAGAAGCATCTTGCAGGGCAGCAGTCACTGGCCTTAGAAGGCATGCTTGGCTTAAGGAATAACCCTTGCTAAACCATGTCAAATCCAAATTATTGGACACACCCTTGCACAAAGACAACTTTTTTGGCACCAAGGTAGAGGAGGTCTTCAAGATGGAAGAAGCTAAATCTTTGTAGACAGTTAAGGACATCTTGCAGGTCCAGCCACCCAGGTTCAGTAGGCATTGCCCCTCCAAGCCCTGGTCCTTTCCTGCCCCCTCCAGGTCAGCTCAGCCCAGACCCTGGGGAAGCAGGGCCCCCCAGACAGCAGTCACAGGGAATGCAAAGATCTAAGCAATGGAGTTCCTCCTCTTTGAAACCAGGGAGTGCTAAGCCACCCCCTCATGGTAAGAACTCACTAACTTTCCACTTCCACCCCCTCCCTCTGCCCACCTGCTTTTGCCCCAGGAGGAAAACTCTCCTTCCATGCAAGCACCTAGGCCGCCATTACCAATGACCGCTGGGTCCTCAACATAGTGTCCCCGGGATACAGATTTTATTTCCACACTTGACCAACCCCAAAAGGGTTCCCAGATCTACTCCCAAACCAGAGGGCAGAGGCCAAAAAGCAAGTACTTTCCTGGCTCTCTGGGAGGGCAATAGAGCACATTCCTGCACAACAGATAGGCCAAGATTTTTACTCCAGACTGTTCCTGGTATCCAGAGAAGGGGGCACCTGGCGTCTCATCCTCTCTCTATCCCTTCTAAACACCTTTCTGGTGATAGCAAAATTCAAAATACTCACCCTCCAGCAACTACTACCTATGCTCTCCAAGGATGCTTGGTTAGCCACCCTAGATCTAAAAGAGGCCTACCTACACATCCCAATCATATCTATGCTTCAGGGCAGGATCACTGCACTTTCAGTTCTCTGTGCTTCCCTTTGGCTTTTACACTGCTCCCAGAGTTTTCATAAAATGTCTGGCTCCCGCCATTGCTTTTTTCAGGCAAAGACATATTCAAATTTACCCATACTTAGACGACTGCCTGACTCAGGTGGACAGTCAGGAAAAGCTGCTAAAGCACCTGGCCTCAATAAAGGACTTATTGACCTCTCTGGGGTATACTATCAATGAAAAGAAATCCAAACTAGTACCCACCCAAAAAATTATATTCCTGGGAGCAAGCCTGGAACACAGCATCCCAGATGGCATTCCTTACACCTGAAAAACAAGCCTACCTGACAGTTCAAAAAAACAGCCACCAGGTACCAAAAGAAACTAGTAAGACAATCCAAAGCACCACAGGACCAAGAATCAGCTGGAATTCTTTTAAAATCCAACTTTAATTTAAGCACAAAAGCACATAAACGCACACATTAAAACCAGCATTTTCGTTTGAATCACTTCATCAAATGTGGGTCAGAGAACAATTAATGCCTTTTATAATCCTCTAGGAGGTTAATTATCCAATAAAAACCATCCAATTTAAAATATCATTAATCCTCATGAATATTCATGTTAAAACCTTGCATGCAGAAAAAACACTACTAACCATAAAACATTGTATAAAATGTTCATAAATATTTAAAAAAACATGATATACATTTTACCTGACACCCTACTACTCTCAACTAGCCACAAGACCCCAGTTATCCACAAGGAAAATCCTACACGCTCTATGGTTCATGGCCTCTTGCATTCTACTCATTCCATATGCCAGACTGCATATGAGGAAACTACACTGGTACCTAAAAAGCCTTTGGTGTCAACACTCTCAAGACCTGGAAACTCTAATACCAATGATGCCTTGTTTAAGGAAAGATTTTCTTTGGTGGGCAGCAGCATGCTACCACAATAAGGGACTACCCTTCTCACAAACCCACGCCACTCAGACCCTCACCACAGATGCATCAGACTATGCCTGGGGTGCAGACCTGGATGCCAGGTGCATTCAGGGCCAATGGAGCCCACATCAAATACATCTGCACATAAACCAAAAAGAGATGTTAGCTGTCCAGCATGCACTGACAGCTTTCAGACCCCTACTCTCCCAGGGGTCTCTTCTGATCAAAACAGACAACACCACTGTGATTGGTATATCAACAAGCAGGGAGGGACTCACTTGTACCCTCTTGTGCAGGCTCGCCATGACCCTTTGGCACATGGCCTCAGCCATGCAACTACACCTGCCACATGAGTGGCAGCTAGACCAAAGAACCTTCACCCTTGTGACTCAGAAGTGGGGCACCCCGAAGGTCAACCTCTTTGCTGCCCCCTCCAACCATCAGCTCAACACATTCTGCACCAGGGAACCTCGCTGCATGGCCTGGAAAGTGGATGCTCTCTCCTTCCAGTGGGTCAACCTCTTGGTCTATGCATTTCCTCCTCTACCACTCATTACAAGGGTACTGCTCAAAATAAGGGAGGAAAAACTGAGGACAGTCCTGATTGTCCCAGAGTGGCCATGTTGGCACTGGTACCCACTGCTGTGCAGCCTGTCACCATGGCATCTCTCTCATATCCCAACACTCCTGACCCAGAAGTATGGAGAATTCATGCATCCCCAATTGCAGACCCTCAGTCTGGCAGCCTGGCTTATTCCCTGACCACTGCACAAGCTGCCAATCTCAGCAAACAAGTTCTAGATGTTATACGTGAGGCCAGATGCCCTAGCACTAGGAAGTCTTATGCTGACAAGTGGAAAAGGTTTTGCACTGGGATGCAGGCTAAGGGAGCCGGGATGGCACAGCACTCCCTACCTCTCATCCTGGATTACCTTGCTGAGCTACTACACAGGGGTCTATCCTTTTCTTCTTTTAAAATTCATCCCTCTGCTATCTCTGCTCATTTCAGCACAGACCCACCTCTTTTTCTCTCACCCTCTCATCAAACATTTCCTAAGAGGGGCAAACAACTTGAGGCAACCCAGAAGAGCACATACCCCAGCTTGGGACCTAAACTTTGTGTTGGAAAAGCTGACCCTGCCCCCCCCCCCTTTGAACCAGCAGATTCATCAGAGTTAAATTTCCTCTCTTGGAAGACAGACTTGCTACTGCCCATCACTTCAGCAAGAAGAGTATCCGAGCTACAAGTACTAATGGCTGTAGAGCCCTTCATCATTTTCCATGCTGATATAGTCTCCCTCAGGACTATAACCCATCCTTCATGCCAAAAGTGGTGTCCAGTGTGGCTCTCAACCAATGCATTAATTTACCCACCTTTTTCCTTAACCTACAAAACAGGGGGGAAAGGATTCTGCACTCTCTAGATGTGCACAGAAAGCTCAGATTCTACCTAGACAGAACTAAATCATTCAGAAAGACTGATCAATTGTTAGTCAGCTTTGCTGCAGGAGCAGAGCGCAAGGACATATCCAAACAAACAATTTCCTAATGGATAGCACACTGCATCCATTTCTGCTACAAGCAACATGGGAAACCTCTCCCCAAGGGGGTCAGGACACATTCTACCAGAGCAACCTCCACCTCTGCAGCTTTTCTCAGAGGGGTCCCCACCAGGGCCGTCCTGGCGGCTGCAACATGGACATCTGTTCAAACCTTCCCCAAGCATTACCACCTTCATATCTTCTCCAAATCCAGGGCAGGCATTGCCACCACAGTCTTGCAGGGCATCCTAGCCTCCACACTTTTTTTCAGCTTTGGGAATCACCCCAAATGTGATGACTGCAACAGTGAAACACGAAGAACAGAGTACAGTTGTGTACACTTACCATAAATGTAGATATTTGAGTGTCTTCACTGTTGTAGTCCTGGTTTCCTTCCTTCCATCCTCCTTGTCTCTCTCCTTACAAGGAACGTTTGGTATTTACTTTTTACTGGTGGTGTTCTTCCACCATAACCTAGCTCCCTCTTGGGGACTCCTGACAGGGCAAGAAAAACTGGTGTAATGGCATCGGCTGCCTTGTTTTATACCACTGATGACCAGATGTCAGTCCTCGAGCAATGGCAACTGATGCAGAAATACTAAGCCTCTGTTATTTGGGCTGACTGAGGGCTACCCTGGCAGGGATAACCCAAATGTGATGACTGCAACAGTGAATACACTCTAACGCCTACATTTATGGTAAGTGTATACAACTGTACTTTCCTCCTGCATATTTTATGTAGTATGTTGTATATGTACTTCATTTTTTAGTTTTTATAAGAGACTGATTAGGTTTCTTAAAATTAGTTAATGCATACACACAGTTGTGCACATCAGGGGGGCACTGCCATGGACCCACCCACCCACCCACACACACACACACACACATATATATATATATATATAAAAGATGTATCACTAAAGGACCACTATGGAGAAAACAAAATAAAAACACTTTTTTTTTTTCCTTGAATTTCTACATATTGCTAACCTGTATTCAATAGAAAGTACTAGTCGCTACTAATTTTCTTGTGTTTGTTAATCCTCTGTGCCCTTCTGGGGGCAGACATCCTAATCAGAGCATGCTTTCTTCTAAAGCTAATTCTTCCCCATAGTGCACTATGATGGCACAGTTGTTGAAATTATAACAGCCATAGCTGGACTGTCACATCTCAGTCCCATCCACTTAGAATGGGAGAATAGAGAACAGTGTTAATTTTGAGAGACCTTGGTATTAGTATCACTTATTGTTCTGCAATTCCTCTTACAAATGTTTTTCCTACTGATGTGCTAGACATTTTATGGAAAAAGCATCCAGAAATATGAACTCGTTGCTGGGATAACAGACGTTCCTGGGAGATGCTGCTTTTGTGTGCTTCAGTTCCTTCTCAAATTACTCCTCCCATTTTCCCTCAGTAAACCACAGTATCAGATTTCCTGCCCTGCAAGGTTTAGTTCATTAGTCACATATATATTGCAATAGACATGAGACAGAACTGTCGGCATGGTGTGCTAGTAAAACTGTTGCCTCATCTCTCTTCTAAGTCATGTCATCTGAATAGCTCTTTCACAGTAAATAATGTTACAAAATGCTTGTATCAGTCCTCAACATGCAGGAGTCTAAGTATTCCAGAAATTGTTGTGCTCTATTTATTAGAATTCATAGTGGCTACTCACAGCTGTTGATATGTCCCCAGGCAAATGCTCTTATCATCCACCAGATCATTATATAATAATGCAGTTGTCATTCGTGTTACCGCTTGGATAGGCCACTGATGTTACCTTCTACTTTTCCTTACTGTTACTTTAATATGCACAGTCTATTAAATTTCCATTGCACATTTTCTGATGGTACTCTATGTATTTCTCTGCAAGAGCAATATAATGCATACTATCACTGCTCCTAGCACCATGCCCACTTTTCTGTCAGAGTTAATGTCAAGACTACTTTCTAGTCTACACTGCTACATCCTTTCTATACCATCCTTGGGTAATGAAGCAACTTCAACTTTCTTTCAAGATGAAGGTGATGTCTCTCCTTTTAAAGTACTGTTAAAATCTTTATCACTTTCTTCCCTTCTAACTTCCACAGAAATGCCATGTGTTCCAGGAGACTTTCCTGAAGATTGATATGCATTACTGTTCCCCTCCTAATTGTTAATTGCTGATCCTCATGTATCTCTCTAACCTTGGGAGAATTAAGCCTTCCATAAATGTTTTCATTTGTGCTCTTTATTTCTGCGTTTTACAAATTTTCATAAAATTACCAAAATATCTCTAAAACCTCTGTAGGATCGCTGCTTAATTTTCTTGTATAGGATTCCTAAGTTTAGCAACAACCCTTTCTACTGTCTGCTGCCCAAGTCATTGTGCTAAACGTTTTTGTGGTCTGGCGATGCTATGAAAAATAGGTACTTAAACAGTAATATTTCAAACATATACTCTAGATAATACCTTATTTTCACTTTAGCATTCTGCATTTACACCTGCTCTTGTTCTTTGGGATTCTCTTCCTTCTGCAGTACTTTAACCTTTGTCAGCCCCTCTAAGTAATTTCTATTGTTTCTTAACCATGTCCAGTGGCTACTGGTGACTTCAAATTAAAGGGGGGGGGATGCAGGAGACAGCTGAATGGGTGGGGCCAATGGGAAGGGGGTGTGGCCAACTAGAAAGGGGCAGAGCTATGCTCAAAACTACAACAACTGGAACTTTAATTAAATATGCTGCCCTGGATGCCAAACCGTCAATATGAGAGTCCAATCAAGATAAAGATGAAAAGATATTTCAGTGCATTGGCTACATGACAGCTTACTTAAAATCTAGATGGAAACAAAAAGACTGTGAGGCATGAAAAACTAAATTACTTTTTAAATACATTACTGGAATGCCAGTCAAAATCAGGTATAAAAAAAAAAAAAAAAAAAAAACAAATGCTTAACTCAAACCACTTCTCCTTGCACTGCAGTTCTAATTATGATTTATATTCAGCTTTATAAATAAAAGTACCAAGTAACATGCTGAAAGTAGCAATCTCTGTGATGCCCCCTACTTGTAAAAATGTTTCTTATCCAAAAGAAGATCTGCTGCCTGATAACAATTATCTACTCGTTTCATGGGGAATACATGATCAAAGTAAAAAAATGAACAGCAAACAAGAAACAAGCTCAAGATAAATTGCTTAAAGGATTACTGCACAGGTTATGGGCCACAGGTGATAGATTGGCATTCTGTTTAGTTTACAGGTAAATCCTGCAAAGATGACTGCAAGTCTCTAACAAATGTAATGAGCTTCTGAAAATATTGTAATCCTGTCCTTTATTACAAATACTGTCATATGTATTTCAATACCTAAGGCTTTTACGTTATCTAGTTATGTAAATATTCTCTGGATGGCAACAACAAAAAGGCTTTTTCAATGTTGGCAATTCTTTAACAGTATGCTTATTAAAGCTTACTTGTATCTTACAAAGTCAGACCAGCTTACCTGATGGTCATTAAAGCATTGCTACTTAAACACAGAGCAACAGCATGCATTTTCTCAGTAATAAGAAGCATAAAACAGTATAAAAATATGACAGAAAACCAGAACATTTTGCAAAATCAAGGACCGATGAAAAGCCACTGTCGTACTTGTGTCTATCTTGGATGGGGGAATACTCTGCACACTTACACTGCCTAACTGCTCCTTGCCTTGTTGCTTGGACACATCGAGAGTCACTACATGGGGGAGTGGGGTGCAACAAGTATGCCACAATTTGAAATGTTTCTGGCTGACAGTGATGGCTCTGACACATTTGTTATACCTCCCAACCTCAGCGCAAGAAATCCAGACAAAGCCATACATAGAAGTGGGACAAAGGCCCAAAAATAAGGACATGCACCAATGATGACAAAACTGCCCAATTTAGAACATTTCCATCCTAAAAGTCTACTCAAATTTCAACAATCCACCACTATCAGCAAATATGCACAATCTATGAAGAAATAAATGTCATCTAAATAATTCCACATTAAAGAGATCTGAAACTAGTGAAGAGGCTGCTGCTAGCAAACAACTTTATATTTCATTGTTTCATCTACAAGTAAAGTGCCTGCTGCCCTTGATAAATTGCCTATGTTGCATTAAAAAATGATAAGCTAATAATATTGCAATAGGGAATGGATGGCAAACTGATAACAGCTTCATAGCTACTAGGTATCTTTGCCAAAAAGGACTGCAGCATCCACCCCCTTTACAACACAGTATCAGCAATGCATCTACATATTGTGGGAGCAGAACCCACAGCCTTCTGCATCAAAAGCAAGTATACGACCTGTTCTGCTATTAACATTGCAAGCAGACCCTGCATAAGCAGCACTAAACTTCTCTTCCCTGCTGCTCTCAGCTCCTTGTAAAATCTACTAGACACTCAGCTGTATCTCTCAACTTTGAAGAACAAGAAATCTGGAAAAAGCCAAAATTTATTGGGGGGACAAAAGCCCAAAAACCAGGGGCATATTTTAGACATTGCTTGTATAATCTTGGAAAGTTGCTAGAGTTAAATGCTGTGTTATTGCCATACATTTCACTGCTGAGCCTTAAAACCAGGACCCTGTGCATAACATCATACCAATATGCCAGATCAGCTGTTTTAGGAAAGAGAGGAAGATTGAAACTTAAATTGCTACCATTTAGTGAATTCAGCTCTCACCAAAGCTGTCAACCTCTTAGCACAAAACACCTGGACAAAGCCAATGATGGGGGAATACAGCCCCCAAACATATTCAGTTCTCACCATAGCTCTCAACCTTAGCACAAAAAACCTGGATAAAGCCAATAATGGGGGAATACAGTCCCAAAAGTAGAGACAAATTTCACGCGTCTTATAAACTTAGAAAATTGCTAGAATAAAAGGTTTTGTGTTACTGTGTACTTTCTGAAGAATATGAAGTCTGAAATTCAAATGCCTGTCATTTTTGTTTATTTAACATTTGTTAGCCAGGAAAGTCTGACTTGGAACAGAATCCAATTGTCAGCAGAGGCTCAGGAAGAAAAACTGCAGACACATGTCTTTGTAACTTTAGAGGACACCAGAGCAAACCCACACAAACTGAAGCAGATTCCACCCCCAGCCACGAATCAAACCAGTGAACCTGTAACTGCAAAGCAACAATGCTACCACTGCACCATCAACTATTTAAGGAATTAAAAATTCAGAAACCACAGATTTTATGAGGAACAGAGATATAGGTTCATAGGTAGGTACTAGGCTATCTGCCTGAAGGCGTTTATAAGCCTAGCCAGAATGTGTTAGCTTTCACCGCTCCCTTAGATTAGTTCCCTGTGCCTCTGTCCAGCACAGCCACTGAAGTGGGGTAAACTTTCTGTTTCCCATCCACTCGTCAAGGTTTCTCTTGAAGAGAGATATGAGGCAAAAATCTACAAAACTTCCACAAATGGTGGTGGGTAGGGAATTCAGGCTCTTGCTACCTGCACCCAGTGTATAGGGTTCAAGCCTGCAGTACTCTCTAATCACCACCAGCAGGCATCCTGAGTTCTCTCTAGCCACCAGCATAACAAACACACACTGTCTCTCTAGCCATCAGTAGAAATCAATTGGGGCATTACACACACTTCCTAGCAATAACACATACCTGAGTAAATTCTTCTGTTTTTATCTCATCTGCTTCTAACATAATCCTACTAGCAGTAAAGAGTATCCTCTGCTGCTTCTAGCAGCAGTTACAGTCCATTTGTGTCAGCAGATGAATTCACAATGCTTAGTTGAGTTTATTCACTACATTCAGCAGGGGGAAGATCAGACAAATGACATGGGGACTAGAGTCTCTAGCTGTGGTAATTGTTTCTTGTGAATGCTGCCCACTTTAACCATAAACTATTAAATCGAAGTACATTTTAGAAGAGATCATCCTCAGCTTTGTAAATAAATCACAGATGTTTAATCTGAAATCAGAACTGCACAAACAATATGCAAGTAAATCATGAAGCCACCACAGCTATTGCTCTGATCTGTATTTATGCAATGTCTGTTAGCAAACAACTTATTCTGATAGCATGGTAAGGGTGTTCACACTCAAGATGCTATTAGTCTTTGATTTACAATGAAAAATAAATTATTGTATCTTTATTATGCAAAGCACCTTTTTAAGTCTGCAGCATAAGCAAATGTAAGTTAAAAGCAAAGGCATAACATTGATTGGCACTGTATAATGTTACATTTTGTTCTTTATTGGAAAATTCTCATTCTGTAGAAGCCCTACAACTCAGTCAGGTCTTAATTGTAAATATACACCCCACTCAACGGGTATTGTGATGCAGACTTTCTTACTGTAAATTATGTTTCATGCTGGTTGTCTAAACACTGCATGTAACATGTCCAAAATGAATAACTATGTGCTTTTGTAATAGAAAGCTGTGGTTTAATATCTATATTTTCTAGTTTTGTATGATGTGATCACAATATGCAATTAACTCAAATTTCATGATTCAGGGAGAATGATGTTGTCTTTCAGCTTTTCCCGGTTAGGGGTCACCACAGCGGAACTCCGGTCTGCTAATGATTGGCAGTATGTCTTGATATCGATGCTGGTGAGCCTATGCATAATGGCAGAGTGGAGTATTGTGTTGAAGGGTTTTGCAAGGTCCATGTAGGCTGTGTGGACAACCGTCCCTACATTGATGGACCTGGTAACTGTTTAAAGAATACGAACAGATTCAAGAGGCAAGATCTGCCCACAACAACGCTGAAATGTGTAGGACACAGTGTCTGTAGGTTCCCTATGTGTATGAGTCCCATGACAATACGCTCCATAGCTTTGCAGAACAGGCTAGTTAGGCTTATAGGGCGATATTGTCTGTGGTCCGTTGTGGCACCAACTCTGTGGAGCGGGACCACTGTCACTGTACGCCATTCCTTGGGTACATATCCTGTAGTAACTCTTATATTGAACAGTGACTTAATGTGAGGGTTATGTCTGTCATGAAGCTCGTGTAAGATGCAGGCCAGGACACCGTCTGGTCCCATTGATGCTGTGTTGTCCACTTTGGGGAGGGCAGCACTCACCTGTTTATTTGTGATGTCAGGGAGGTTAGACTCTGTTGGGATGGACAGTTGCTCCTAAGGGGGGATGGGGGGAGACATCTGCACTGAACCTGTTTGCCAGGATGTTGGCAATGTCAGTGGGTTCAGGGTATGTTTAGTCAGTATGCAGTAACTGACAGCATATTAGTGAGTGTCCACCCAGGTTCCTGACATAACTGAAGAAGGCCTTGTGATTGTCCTACGTCTCTTGTGCAATTGTCTGTTAGAAGCGGGCCTTAGATAAATTCATGAGTGATCGTAGCTGCCTGCTAGTACAGATCACGGATGCCTTCCCTGTCTGGGATTGTGCTCCATCGTGTAGTAGCTTCCTCCTTTCGTTGTATAGCTTATTAATGGCCGGGGTCTACCAGACAGGTCCCCTGCCATTGGAGGAGTGAGTCTTATTGTTACTTGGGATAGCACGATCCATGCAGTCCACTAGGTGTCCATAGAATGTGTATGTAAAGGATTCAGCAGTCTGGGCCATATTTACCACTACCAGGGTCTCTGAAGGATACCACCTTGGTTTGGAGAAGTCAGACATTTGCTTTTGAGAAGTTCACCAAGATTACCCAGGATGGGTGTGGGGACGGGATATGGATGTCCAGTGAGATAAATGTATGTTCTGACCTTACCAATGAGGGGTATATCACTGGTGTGGAACATAGAGTCCCCATGTTGGTGATGATCAGGTCCAATATGTTTTCCCCTCTTGTGGGTGTGGTGACCGGTTGTGCCTTAGCATATGAGTTTACAAATAGTAGCAACTGTTGGGCGAGGGTGTTGGGGCTTGAGTAGTATCCCCAGTCAATGTTTGGGTATTTGAAGTCACCCAATATAATGGTGTTTGGGGGAAACCTTCATATTCTCCAGTGTTCCCAGGAAAGCCGAGTGTGGTTCCTGAGTTTGGGAGGGTGGTCTGTAGCAGGCAACAAACTGAAAGGCAGTTTTGCACAATGTTAGTTGGATATGTATGGTCTGCGATGCTTCGTGCAGTGCTACTAACGCGGAGGTGTGTGTATCTGTGATGTATATGGATACTCCCCCTATTTGTGTTGGCTGTTCCGAGTCTTGTGGTCAGAAAGCATGGTATGAAATATAACCTGGTAGTGCTGGTGTGCATTTGTGAGCCTGAACCAGGTGTCTGTTAGTGCACAGATATCGCTATTCTCCATACTGAGGAGAGTCCTGAGTGGGCGCAGTTTGAGGGTAACACATCTGGTGTTGAGCAGCATTACCCTTAGTTTCATTTACTCTGTAATGTCTATGGAGGTGGGTTTGTCTTTTGAGCCCTGCTTAAAAAAGGCACTATGGTGGTAGCAAGAGCCTTAGCCAGTATTCGAAAGTCCAAGGGTGACGGGTGCAAGCTGTCCATAGCGAAGCTACGTGGCATGTCGAGCATGTCACCCCAGGCTGACAGACACCGGATCCCCTTTGAATGACACCAGTATGTTAGCCAACTGTTAAACGTGATAAGTTTGTATACTGTGACATCATAGTTGGTGAGTGTAAGATGCTACACAAGGTCAGGGTCATACTGGCCTGGGCTACATGATCAGAGAGTTCCTCTATGTATCATGTCATGTGGTCCAGGGAGGAACGTCTGAGGTTTTACGCACCAGCATGGACAATGCTAGAGCCATTTCTGTACTTGCTTTGGAGTGACCTGAGTGCATGTGTTATATGGTGGATCCTGGCACCCGACAGACAGCTCAAAGTGACCATCCCCTTGTTCATCCTGGTGCGTGGGACGTCAGTGTGTCTGACGATGTGTCACCTATTACAAGTGTATTAGGTATGTTGTTTAGCCCGAAGGGCAGTGACTGTGTGACACACTGACATTGTGAACTATGTGATATGTAGGTATTGTAGTGGGGTAGCAGTTGTTTGTGGGTCTGCTTTGGAGGTCGCTGCTGCTTGGGCAGAGTTTATTTAGAGCCTCCGAGTATGTTTGTGTGATAATGTGGTTTGATTGCTGTCGCTATAGGTTTATGCGAGACTGATATGTGGTGTGTGTGTGGTTACCATTACCACCTGATAGATTGTGCCAGTCATGGGTGGAGAGAGCTCAGCCTCCTGTATGTCTATATAGTTACATCTCTCACATATATCTGAGTTTGTTAGGAGGAGGAGAGGGTTGTCTGTGTACATGAAACAGTTGTGACATTGTGTCAAAATCACAATATTCACCAGCTGGACTGGAGAGTACACACAAAACTGACCCCTGGACATGCCAGGATATTATAATGACATACTCTGTAGACTGATCACAAAGGATCGGTAGGGTGTTAAGTGTGTAAAAGAGTATAACAGGGATTAGTGCTCAGGTTTGTTGGTGTTTTGTAAAGAGTAGCTGTGAAGGAGTCCAGACGGAATCATGACACCTCCTTCAGCTATGTCATAAATAGCAATGTACACTCATATATGTCCTGAGTCAGGGCCAACTGTACCTGACTGACAATGCCAACATCCTGTCAGACAGGCCCATATATACATACCCACCTCCCACTGACGAAAGTCCATATCATCATACCAGGAGATATCACATGTAGAATGGGTAAACAGCTCCCCCCAAAGCCGAAAGCATAGCAGCAATTGGATTACATTGTTTCCCTATATGTGTCATGAATGAGCTACAGAACAAACAGACCCTGCACATGAACAGTCTGTTGAGCCTCACCCTCTCCACAGGATCTGGAACCGTTGAATGTGTTACAGCAACATATGGCACTCCCCACAAGTGTTGGTGCACAACACACCATGGGAAGTATAGTCCAGTAAGCCTATGAAGTCTGATCTGCAAGGCCATGGAGTCCATCATGGTTGAAGTCATAAACAGAGCTATTGGAAGCTGACAAACACACAACCCTACCAACTGTGGTATGTTCATGTGCAGATCAGGTTCCCAAACATGCTAGTCTGTTTGTAAGGCAGCCACCCAGGACATACATCACTGAACGGAGCTACACATGTCTCACATAGAATTTGAATAGCCCTATATCAACATCCCAGATGCATGTATCTACAAAACCAACATTTTGTGCATAAATATGTGTTTAACATATGAAGGAATGTCAGTTTATCCACAGATAGATCACACAAGATAAGAATTATGTGGTCCTGTTCAAGCTGTTGACACCTGCCGACCCACATGGCTCATTCCTGGGATTGCATAAAACAAAGTGTACACACATTACCATGTCCAGTCTGATGAGGTCAGCATCCTACAAATATAGCAGGAGGAAAGAAACCACCCAGTAAGGCATATAGCGTGTCGTGTTAATTTGTATCTTTTTTAGTATCATAACATAGTTAGGTAGGGGTTTGAATCCTGCAATTGTTGACTATGTGTGTGATTTCTTTTGAGAGGAGTGCCCTTTTTGGAGACTGGGAAAACACATTAAAAGAGGTACAGTCCTCTTTGGAAAATCTGATGATGTCAGTATCCTAAAAATATAGCAGGAGCAAAGAAACCACCCAGTAAGGCATATAGCGCGTTGTGTTAATGCGTATCTCTCTAGTATCATAACTTAATTAGGTAGGGGTTTGAATCCTGCAATTGCTGACTGTGTGTGTGTGTGATTTCCTTTGAGAGGAGTGCAACTTTTTGGAGACTGCGAAAACACATTAAAAGAGGTACATTCCTCTTTGGAAAGTCTAATGATGTCAGCATCCTACAAATATAGCAGGAGAAAAGAAGCCACCCAATAAGGCATATAGCCTGTCGTGTTAATACATATATCTCTAGTATCATAACATTGTTAGGAAGGGGTTTGAATCCTTCAGTTGCTGACTGTGTGTGTGGGTGATTTCCTTTGAGAAGAGTGCCCTTTTTGGAGACTGGGAAAACACATTAAAAGAGATACATTCCTCTTTGGAAAGTCTGATGATGTCAGCATCCTCCAAGTATAGCAGGAGAAAAGAAACCACCCAGTAAAGCATATAGTGCATCGTGTTAATGCGTATCTCTCTAGTATCATAACATTGTTAGACAGGGGTTTGAATCCTGCAATTGCTGACTGTGTGTGTGTGATTTCCTTTGAGAGGAGTGGCCTTTTTGGAGACTGGGAAAACGCATTAAAAGAGGTACATTCCTCTTTGGAAAGTCTGATGATGTCAGCACCCCACAAATACAGCAGTGGAAATGAAAACTCCCAGTAAAGTATACAGTGCATCATGTTAATGCATATCTCTCTAATATCATAACATAGTTAGGTAGGGGTTTGAATCCTGCAATTGCTGACTGTGTGTGGGGTGTGTGTGATTTCCTTTGAGAGGAGTGCCCTTTTTGGAGACTGGGAAAACACATTAAAAGAGGTACATTCCTCTTTGGAAAGTCTGATGATGTCAGCATCCTACAAATATAGCAGGAGAAAACAAAGCACCCAATAAAGCATATAGTGTGCCATGTTAATGCGTGTCTCTTTTACTATCGTAGCATAGTTAGGTAGGGGTTTGAATTCTGCAAACATTGACAGTGTGTGTTTGGGTGTGGGGATGTGTGTGATTTCCTTTGAGAGGAATGCCCTTTTTGGAGACTGGGAAAACACATTAAAAGAGGTACATTCCTCTTTGGAAAGTCTGATGATGTCAGCATCCTACAAATATAGCAGGAAAAAAAACAAAGCACCCAGTAAAGCATATAGTGCACCGTGTTAATGCCTATCGCTCTAGTCTAGTATCATAACATAGTTAGGGGGTTTGAAACCTGCAATTGCTGAGAGCGTGTGTGACACTGTTGGTCAATGCAGTGTGGGTTTTGCTTTTACTATGGTATGACATATCAGGATTAAAACAGTATGTGCATTGCACACATCAGGAATCTGTGTGGCAAATAAATATATATACATATGACTTCAATTAGTACATAGGTGTGAAGCCTGCATACTACATGAATACATTTGTTTCCTTTGACAGATTGTGCCGCTGCTTCTCAGATCGTAGGTCACATATGTATGTGACAAGGCCGGCCACTGTAGTGATCTCTGGCCAAGGTCATCTGTGCCACACACACCCATGACAGTTACTATAGAGTAGTGTGAGTGAGGGTACATGCCTGGGGTATATGTCAGACATGTTCATACACAACAACGACTGGCAATAATGGACAGTCATTATAGGTGTACAACCGCCTTGTAGATATGCATTCAGGCCCCTAATGTCTTATGTGATACACCGAGGGACTCCACAATACCTCTAGATGTGTGGATACCAAGGGACAGATGACATAACACGTGGCTGTAGGTACACATTGGTACCCAACATACATGTTGGGGGATACCACCTGTGTGGTACTGTCGGGATAGTATGTATAGTAAATGTGGATGACTATGCCATAGTCGGCTTAGTGCAATACAGCATGTGTCAGACAACAGGTATCTGTCTGTATGATACCCTTGTGTAGGATATGTGTCCCATCCAGAGAATGCATTGTAGGCCAGTGCATGCATTTCCAGATGTGAATGGACATATCCCTAGTGTGTTTGCATGTACCTAAGAGGCCTATATGCCAAACAGGTGTGGTCCCAGGAACGGGTGGCGGTCAATACCACTGGTTACTGTTATAGTACCGGAAGGATCCCACTGTTACTGAGTTCCCTACAACTGTGTGTCAGTTGTCAGGACATCATCTAATGATTGGTTATAGTCATGCTGTTGAGGTTGTGTATACTACCAGAATGCAAAACATTGACAGATATTAACAGTATCACCCACAGCATAGTGTCAACCCATGTCATACACACATGTGTACCCATGTTAGTACATAGCTGTAGTAGAATGCATACTGGCCATCGAGATATACTATGAGATGTTAATAATGTGTAAAACAGGGTATGTCACACGTCCTGTGTGTCCACTATGCACGTACATGCAGACAGTGCGCACCCACCATGTTCACAGATGTACACCTGCTAATCTGTACTGCACACATCACACATGTACTATCCACTCACTAACACATGCTGGCAACACTATACACTTCAGCCAAGTGGCACATGGGCGGACAATACATACTCAGACCTAACACTGGTGTAAACAATGCTACATTGACAATCAGAGCTTTGATGCATCATGCCTGCTCAGATATACCTACAAGGATATCATTACACTTTCCTGTTGACAACTTGCTAATATTGCTACACTGCTATAATGTCACCCTGTGCATCAGCACTATGTTAGCCTGTTCCTGCATCAATGTTACAGATGACAGGAGGTGGCACAGGTGTTGTCATATGCACAGGGTGTGTTTGCCAGAGCCCGACATTGACCCATCCAATTGACGTGTGTATGTGTGTGTGTGTGGGGCAACAGTACAGCATGGGCCAATGTTGATGTAATGTATGTGTGAGCCCTAGTTGTTTGGTTAATGTGTGTGTGTCTGCATGCACACAGCTCCACCATGTGGCTGCCATATACGGGAGGTTGTGGGACAGCCACAGACTGTACCTGCCAGGCTGTACAGATCAATGTCTCCGGCCACGGACACAGTACCTGTGCCTGGCAAGGGTGCTACGGACAGTATCGGGTACCAACCCTGACTGGGTACTATCATCAGAGGCAGAGGTATGTCGAGTAGACCCATGTCCCTGCTGGGACTGGCCAGAGCCACGTGCACGTGTTCTGCTAGGACAGTCAATCGACAGGCCAGCCCCAGCAATGCTGGGGCTGGTACTGCCACTACGGGAGCGGCTGTGATCTGTGGCTGTCCACGATGACTGCCCGCTGTTGATGTTGCTGGCATGCGTCGAGGTCTCAACCATCCCGCACGGTCCTAGCTCATGGAAAACACATTGTGGAGGGCATCTAATGTCTCTCCCCAATGTCTATCAATGACTTCGGTCTAATTCCGGATGGCACTGGCAAGGTCACGGATGCTGTCATTGATAGCAGTGTAATGGGCCTTCTGCGCCCTTAGTCCCTGTCTGGTGTACTGTTCCATATGTGCCTGTGCATGTATTACAGCCCAGAACATACTCGAGGTTGTAAGACCTGTGAGGGCACGTCTGCCAGGGGCAATATGACCAGCGGAGCTCCCCCGAGAACCCCTGGACATCTGCCTATGTGGTAATGTTCCAGGAATCCGGGTATAGCTGCTGTGAGAGGATGCAAGTGCCATGGGTACCACAGTGTCCTGGCTAAGGCCATTGGTGATGAGGGATGTATTGGCAGTATGAGTGTGCACATAGATGGGGTAGAACACTGTGTACTGTCGATTGGCGGACCAACGACAGACCCTGTCAAACGTGCCTGTGCCACAATACATGTCTCATCATCTCCACTATTTGTGGCAGTGACTTCAGGTTCCCTGCTGCTTTCAGCCACCCCAAACTCAGCACCTGTGAGAGGAAGACAGGAAACACACTTTACAATCTGTACATGATGTTAGCACACATGCACACAAATACACTCCTCACTACAGCAGATACACAAACACACCAGCAATCCAACACATACTCAATAGTGGGTGAAGGTGGGTGACAGTATCACAAGGCAAACAGTCACCTCACATGTGTCAGCATGCAGAATATATGTTGCTGAAGACCATGCAGTGTGAGTGTAGATGGCCCTATTTAATGACAGTATACATGGCTTTGATGCATGTGTGTAGTTGTTCAGTGATTGGCTACACCCTAGAACACAATGTGTACATGGACACAACATTGCTGTGCAAGTATTATCAGCTCTGCAATGTCCTGTGCACCATCACTCACAGGTATACATACCATGGCTGCATGTGTTATTTGTGTGACACATAGATTTCCATGTCTGATTACAGTGTCTGTGTTCATAGCAGATAATAATGGGCACAGGTGTAGCACATGCATGCTATGTACACACACGGGATGAGTGGTGCATGTAGACATGAAGGAATCCAAATGCTCAACATGGCCATTGTACAGTGGTTATGGTGAGCGTGGGACATATTGCAGATATGTTGGTGCCAGCCATGACATGGCATGCTACACGACTGCAACATTAAATACCACACATACCCAATGTGTGTCATGTGACCTATACACCCAATAGCATTCCAGGACATATATGTGTCACTTTGTACAGATGGCGACTGCTATGCCTAGTGTGTATACTGGCATATGTAAGCACACACACAACATGCTATGCATATTGTGTATAGGTGCATATGTTTGCACACACACAACATTGAGGTGCAAAGCAATGACTGCTATGTGTAGTACTGTGGTCACTGTAACTGGATGGGGTGTAGTACCATGAGCCATCATCATCATGTGGTCACTTACGGCTACTAATGTGTGACAGACCACCACTTAGCATGCTGTACCTGAACTGCAGTGGCTACGTTCACAATTACACAGCCACTTTGTACATGGGTGTGTGAGGTGCCCAATAGGGAGCATTGCCTAACATGACTGTGTTATGTGTTGAAGAATGTTGCACAGCCCCATGATAGGCCTCTACCCCTGAGGTATATCATGTTTGTGTGGATGACATGTGGGATACTGAAGTGTGACCTTACAGCATGTGTGTTAACGCCATATGTAGCATGTTGAGGTGTACTGCGTATGATAAACATGTTATGTTGTGTACAGCTGTAGCAACTATGCCTATCCAATGTGCAGCACGGTGTTGCCATAACTGTGTCTGATGCTCTGTGTATTGCATGTCATTGAGGCAGCTACTGCCATTACTGAGCTGTGCAACATCTTACAGCAAACATGCACGGCATGCATTATGCATAGGTGTGTTACGTGTACATGGCCTACACCTCACCTATGACATGCACATTTCATTACCAACATTGCAGTTATACCACACTCACCAGCATGGATTGTATGCCCTGCTGTCACACCAGAGGGACCTATGAGAATATGAGAGAGTTCGTCAGTGGCCACAACTGTGGCATTGCTACTGTGGGTTTACTAAACTATAGTAGAACAACAGTCACAGGTGTACAGATAATATTCCAAATATCAGTATTGCACAACACTAGGCAGCACAACTGCTAAACACACAGTACACATCTCACGTAGACATACTCTAACAATACAGGTAACTGCAGTCTACAGATAGGGCATGTTACCTGCACGCTCCATGTGAACATGCTGGGTGGCTCCAGCCTCCATGACAACACATGTCTGTAGGAGTTGCTGTTGTTGTCCAGGAGCCACCATGCTTAGGAGCAGCTCCTCCACTGTGGTGAGGGGGGGGATGAATGGCCACCCCACCACCTGTTGCAAGCTGTTGTCTATGGATATCAGACGCAAGCCGCTGGACATGTCGAATTAAATCACTGCAGTGCTGGTGTACCTGGTCATATGTCTGGTTATGCATGCCTATGTCATTTACCTGACGAACAAGATCTTGTTACAGTGCAGTCCGCTCATGCTGGTGCTGGCTGCTTCTGGAAGACAACAGTGTGTAGTGCTGCACCAGGCTTTGCTAGATCTCCTCTTCCTCCACTGCTGTGTAAGAAGGGTTACATTGGTGGGCCATCATGCTGAAAGAGAAATGAACAATATGTCTGAGCGAGTCCTGTGGCACACTTTACACCCTTAACCACAGATATCACTTCACTGCCATATATACCATCTGTTTGTCTGTCAGAGGATACGCACGTTCAATACCACATATTGGTTCTCGGGCCACAACTGACTAACAGTGCCTGGCACACACACTATATATCAAACCACTATACAACAGTACCCGGCACACTGTTTGTGACACAATGCACAACCTCGCCACAGGGGTATATATCACGCTAATGCACGAACAAAGATGTCATCCATTGCAATGAATGTAAAGTACAGTTACAGTAATACCAGTAAACCACCCTATTCATTGATGGCATAGCCCTGCCTAACATATGTGCACAGTTATTAATATAGGTGGCATACTGCTGTAACAGAGTATATACGTTGCTAGATACACACGTATACCCTGTAACACACATATGATTGCGGCCATGGTACAGGCATAATTACACACACATCAGACAAACATGCAACACACCACTGTATGCCAACACAGATGAGCTTTACCTGTGTACCATACAGTACTGTGTGCCACTACTTACAAACCCTTATGCTTGAGTTATGTCCTCTGTGCAGACTACAGGCAACACACAAGACAGTGTTTCCAAGCAATGTGAACACACACCATACTGTGCTGTTTAGGCCTACAGCTTCAGGTAGCACTACAGTTCATATGGGAGTCAGAATCACCAGCAGTACCACTCACTAAGCATACATGTATTGCTTTAGCCTACAGTGGGACACCACAGTCATCAACAAGGAACTACGTCACATCATATGCCATACTACTATGTCTGCCTAACAATAACATACACATCTTTTGCTGGCCTCACAGCTAGGACAGACACTACCAAGTCAGATACAACTTCACACTATGCTATCACACCTTTACAGACCTTGCACACATTCAGCGTTACACTTATTCAACCTCACATAGCAGGTATTGCATTGAGTACATGTGTGAGTGCATAGTGTCATAGGTAGGTGAGATGCTATTGGCCCTAGGGCCTACAGCTGCCTAGCCATATGCTACCCTGGCCTTTGCCACACATGTACTTTGATTTCACTTGCCCCTGTCAACCAGAACCACAGAGGGGATTCCTGGGGTGTATTACCAATCTCCCAAACAATCATCAGGGGTATTTATGACAACTGCTAATGAGGAGCCTTGTTTGCTATTGCTAGGTGGTCTATTCCAGAGTATGGCATATCTCTGAGATAGGAACCTATCCCTCCAGCATGTGCTGTTTAGTGAGCTGAAGAGGTTTAGGGCCCTTGACCGTGTAGCCCGGAGGGATTGTGATATGTTGCCATGGTGGCTGTCACAGAACTATGGGTCTGATATACGGGCAGGATGCAATACAGTCTAGCTGTGGTTTTGTGAGTCAGTCTGCATAGGGCATCTGTTTGAGGCCAGTATTACCCTTTGTGAGGTATGGCTGTGGCCTTTCCACTTGCTGTAGTTGTCATGTGAGGTACATACCACACAGGGCATTGTGATGAGTAGAGGGGAACACTGACCTATATTTCCCTAGATGACACACCTGTTGTCATGACACATACCACATGGATAGATTACAAGTCTAGTGTGGCACTGTCTTTATCAAAGGGGAGGCTACTGTCCACCTGTGTCCCATGTTCCCTTATCACACCTTCAGTGTACATATGTGGTAGTTAATGGGTACAGTGTTTTGGAAAGGAGGAATGGCACTGCAGTATCGACACTTGTCTACAGTCCATGCCTTGGTCACCACACACCTGTTGCAGTACATATGACCCCGTATCTCTATCTCTATATGTATATATATATATATATATATATACATATCTATACACATCCATTGCTGTATATATAGATGTATATTTAGGCACATGTACAGTCCACCTTTCATGGTGGGGATATCACTTATGCGACAGTTGTGGGATGTACAGTTATGTGATTATATTGCACAGTGTTGTGCAGAATGCATTTTGGTGTCCTCAGCCCATGTAGCTTTAGCAGGCCTCACTGGCTGTAACACAGCAGATCTGACAAATCAGTCCCACAGCGTTTAACCACCACATCACTGTTTCTGTCTCTTTTTCTCTCTCGCTCTCTATCTCCCTGTTCCTGCAGTGATATTATTGCATGTGTGGACAGCAGGTACAGCCTGCTTTTCTAGGTATCTGCACATGTGCATGTGACAGCCTCTGCACCAATTGCTGCCCATCATTCAGTAATTGCATGCAGCCTGCTGTGTGGTGATTGCAGTACTCACTGTGATTGCAGCCCACTGCTATAAAATGTTAGGTTAGGTAGGCGTAGCCCTTTCAGCTTTCCAAGGTGGGGCCCATGCTTGTTTGCTCTGGACACCATTGTGTCAGTCAGAAGGTTGGCATATGTCTCTTATCTGAAGCTAGGGTTGTAGCCAGTGATATGCATGTTGTACTCAAACCTGAGTGTTGCTGCTTCCAGTGCACACTTCTCAGTGTAGACATGTACTCACCCCTCCAAATGCTAACACAGGATACATGGGAGTATGTACTTTCTTTCTGAATTAGACAATTAACTACCATACAAATATGGTTATTGCAATGTATTCCTGTGGCACATGCACTGTTTGTGAACTGCTATACTGTAATTATTAAGTTACTCACTTCTGAACAGTTTGTGGTTTGTTTGTGTTGACATTTGCACAGGCTGCTCAACACAACTGGACATATTTCAGTACTGGGTATGCCTACCTACACCCTTGTTTTTGCCTGAATAAACAGGTATGTCGTACCTTTGGGTAGGGGTGCAAAACTGCAAAGAGCATTTTTTATTATCGTGTGAGGTTTATCTTGCTGAACATACAGGGTTGCTGTGTACCTGTTAGTCTATCAAGGCAAGTAGTCTGTCTGCGTAGCTCCATATCCAGATGGTAGCTAGAAGTTAGCCTATTATTCTTTGTCTGTGACCACACCAGTCTTTTCAGCACTGGCACAATGGCATTGTCACAGTTGGTTGCTAGCAGTACATGGCTACATCCTGTGATATTTCTGTGTTGTACTCCTACATAAGGGCATGCTTGTGGAACTCCTTCCAAAGCTATTTGCAGAGTGTGTAACAGCAGGAATGCTGATATGCCTCTCTGTTTCTGCCTCTGCCAGGCCTCAGATACTCTCAGGTATATATTTGAACGGCCTCAGTGAAAGGTACATATAAGTGAGATACACCTGCAATATATTACAGACATATTGCAGTTGAGACTTTCTTGGGAATCGGAGCATGTGTATTACTACACCTTTTCTGACGTGCAAGCAGTGTCTACTCTCACCATTTGACAGTATTCATTAAGTGTGATTCCCCACTTTTCTGCCTAATGTTAGTACTTTTCAGAGTAATTCAGAGGGGCACAGCTAACATTTGTTTAAAAATCAGGGACATCCCTGTAAAGCAGTCACAGTTGGGGAGTCTAGCCTCTGCCCTATTCAACTTTGCCAGTGTTTATCCTGGTCTGATACTGTGTGGTGTTTGTAAGGTACTACTGTAACATTATTCCCTGCTAGAATGGCTGGTTCTCTTTTCACAGCCATGTCATGCAATTCCACAACAACTGCTGGTAAAGGCCAACAGAACAGGATTTGAGTTATGCCATTCCTAATTTCCATTTACATTCCCTCACTGTAATGCATGATATATTTATTTCAGCACCAAGTTATTTGTATATCTGCTGTGGCTTAGTGGTAATTCATGCAGTCTATTGTGTCAATGGTCTGGGGTTCGAGACTGGCAGAGGTTTTTTTCTTTTGCTGCTGAGCAGAACAAGGGCCCTGACATAGAGTGACTAAGGCACTTTTAAGCAGTTGTAAGTGGGTTTGTGCGATGCTTAGCGACACTTAGATAAGCGCACACATGCGCACACTCGCTTAAACCCGCTTACTACTGCTTAAAAGTGCTTACTTTCGCTAACCCCGTGCTAATTTCTTTGAAAGAAAAGAAAATGGGGAGATAGGAAAGTGGTGAAAAAGGGGGCACAAAGAGGGACAGACAGTAGGTAAACAAGCTCGTGATGTGAAGGACGGGTGTAGGGAAGGTCCATAGCTGCCCATTTCTTTACCAGCAACAGCTGTGCATATGCAATAAATTTGGAGTGATATTTGAAACCTTCCACCCCTGGGAGAGGGGTGAGGACAACAAAGTATGTTGTACTGCCAATTATAATTATCAGTTTACATGTCCAGCGGACATGTGGGCGAAATGTGCAGCTATGTATGGGGCGTAATTTTTTTGTGGGTACAGATTGCCCTTTTTTTTTTTTTTTTTTTCAGGTGAGAGTGGAAAGTGAGATAGAGGAAGTAGGTATGTTTGGGGAGGTAGGTTGGGGAGGTTAACAGACAAGACAAACAAGACGCATACAGGGGCGGTGTATGACATATGGGGTGGATGAACACAATTGATGGGGACGGATGTTTGGAAATCGCAAGCCCATGAGCCCACAGATGGTAACAGTGGAACTGAGATCTCCACCCATAGGCAGTCACCACTGCACCTTCACAGCCCCGAGGGTGGCTGTGCTGGGGGCTGCGTAGGATGGGCAGGCTCACCCGTGAGACGCACCACTTCCGCCTCGAGCTGGCATAGGGGATCAGCGACTGAACGCTGGATCTCCCTACACACCACAGCCCGGACCCTTCAAAGTGTGACAGGTGGCCCTTCTCCACCCACACTTGCACGGGGGGGACGAGCCCCATCCCCTGCAGTGCTTCCACCCCAAGGTGGCACAGGACCAATGGAGGAGGGGAGCCTGGGCTGGGCACCAGACCTGCTGGTGCCAGGTGCACTCGCCAGCTGAGGAGGAACAGGTGGGTCCGCTGGGACCGGCCTTCCCATACGTTCTGTGATCAGGTGTGTTTAATTACAACATAAACAATAGCATTCCAGATTAGTTGTAACAGCATGCAGTAATATTCCCATTAACCCAACACACCAAGGTTCCAACAGTTGAATAGCAAGCATAACACATGCATATATTGAACAACAGTGGATATTCCAACAGCATGCAGGGATGATTGGTAGCAACAGGCCACCATGATTGTGGTGTTTGAACAGGGCACATGCATCAAAGTGAATGCAAATATTTATAGAACAATAGGACATATGTCCCAACAAATATTTGAGATTACACATACCCATTGAGGTGTGGAATTGCATGGTTTATGCACATACAGTAGGGTGTAGAAAGAAACCTCAATTAACATCTTATAAGTACTTTTAGTCTACACTACATTCTTAGTGACTGCAAGTGTATATCCCCTACATGTATTATTATACTTGCCAACATGCATTAGGTTGTGTAATGGGTTTGGCTAGTTCAATATATATCTGACATACTAACTGTCCAAGATGCAGATGTTACTGCTACATATTTCTTGATTTCATTTATATTTCTTTATCTACATATCTGGATGTTTTCACATGACATTTTCACTTCAATTTGTACAGAACCCTGCATTTCTTGAAGCACACTCACATTTCTGGGGAACAAATTAACATGCTACTCGTGTGCCAGATTTACTTATGCATGCCAGCCAGTAACTGACTGTTGAGGACTGTATATATGCTTCACAGCTACTGGCACTTCCATCACCCACTTTAGATGGGACTGCACAACTCTGGGTTGCCAGCACTTATTAAAACAGTACTATTTGTATAATGCAAGGGTACAACAACATTTCAAAGTAAGTGACACAGACACACTCCGGGTTTTATACCTTTATTAATTACATTACACACTTTTCCACAGGCTCGCTCCTTTATTTGCTATAACAGTGCATATGGAAGACATATTCAAGACATATTATACCTTTTATTAATAGGTTAGAACACTCTTTTTCAGGCTCACTCACTTATTTTATATGACAGTACCTGCAGAGATATTATTCCGGACATATTTTACCTTTCTTAATGGGTTACTACACTCTTTTTCTGGCTCTCTGAATTTTTTGTATGACAGCACATGCAGAGGACTTATTCAGGGCATTTTATGGCTGTATTATTGGACTACAACACTTTCTTTCATGCTGTCTCCCCTACTTTATATAACAATACATGCAGAATAATCACTAACCTGCCTGGTGGCGCAGCCTATCTGCATAGACTTGCTGATTCGCAGCACGGTCACCTGCAGCTGTGAAGTAAATGAAGGGATATTGAGACATACCTATCCATTATACAGAATCAGTTATCAATTCTTACATACTGCATTCCATGGCTACGTACTCGGTTGTGGGGCATCTTGCATCCCACGGGCCTCTTGGTTCAGGCGGTCCTGCTTCCATCTCTTCAGGTCTGCATGGTGGTGATGGACCTGCTCACCAGTCCGAGGAATGCCTGTGACACTAGTGAGGTCATGAGCTAACCGGTTCCAAGCCTCTGCCTTGTACTCCATCCCTTGGAACTGGCCCTGCAAGAGTCTTGACTCATGATGGTGGACAAAGAGCCAAACCATGTATTTCAACTCCTCGATGCCCCAACGTTGCACTCGGAAGTGTGTACCCTCTCCAGCACCAGCCATTCTAACTGCAGATGTGAGCTACAATCAGTTATGGTGAGTATTCCCGCCTATAGGGCTTAAATATGCCGCATTTCCCGCACTTTTTTGTGATTGGCCGTTTTTGTAAATTCTCGGCTGACTGTAGACCTGCTTAGTAATGGTTAATCTACCATTTCTAAGTATATGTATGTTAACAGTGGCTGTTTCTCCTAAGCTGTCATGGCTTAGTGGTTCAGTACTTTGATTATGGTGCAGAGTCCTGGGTTCGAACCTTGTCATTCATTTTATTTTAATACTGTCCAGATAGGCTAGGGGGTGTGGCTGTGTTTAAGCAACTTTACTCTACATTGCTCCACGTTGCCCTACAGTGCCCTGGTTGGCACGGCGCGCACGTCCATGCAAACATTGTGCTGGTTAAAGCGCTATTTAGCTATGGGCACCTCTATTGCACTGGGTAAAGTGCTATTTAACTATGGGCAACTCTATTGCACTGGGTAAAGCACTATATAACTATGGGCAACTCTATTGCACTGGGTAAAGCGCTGCTTAACTACGGGTAATTATATATCAGGATCCTTTAAAAATATATATTTTGTTCACTGATACATAGGCCATTTCACTGCTTTTTACTAATATTTTAATCATATATGTCAGGTATTATTTCATATACTGATTTAAAACATAAATAAGAAGGGGAGTGGTGGGACTCGAACCGTAAATGCCTCCTCTTTGTGTGAATGCTCTACCATTACGCTGTTGCATGTGATTTGCATAAACATTCTTTCTTATGCTCTTCCATGTCGGAATTGCTAACTGCAGCTAAGCAATGGGTGCACACACGCGCAAATACGGGCAACTATTTCGGGAATTTAAAAAAAATAAAATTAATGTTTTACTTATAACTGTGATGGGGGTTTACAATGTCAGGGAGTATGGTGTTGGGTGCAAGGACATTTGAGCGGACTCACTCTTGTGTGTTTTCATTTTACTTTTTGAACCCTTGCAGGGGCGTGGACATTTAGACTGCTCGGTAGTCGGACACGCCCCCTGCTTTCCTTCACAGTCCGTGTTAGACTTGCGGTTGAGTCAGCATGCCCTCATGAATATTCATGGCACGCTGACATCATACCGTTCAACTGCAGCCTCCAAGTAAGACTTATTTAGTCTTACACGGAGGATTTGTGAATCCGGGGGTATTACTTTTCTTCTCCCTTTTAGTGTCCTAAACATTAATGACATATAGTACTGTATGCTTTATTGTCCACCCACAAGTTTAACAAAGTCAACAAAAGTCCAGTCTTTTTTGGCTACTTTTTCTTCCAAAGCCATATTTCACAATTGTGATTTGCTTTATATTCTCCCATTTAATTCACCAATTTCAGTTTTCTGTTAATCTCCATCTTTCAGCACCAGACTTTGGTTCAAGTCTTATGTACTCCTGATTCTTCTAGCCAACTCATGTGCTTGTCTCTCTCAAGCATTCTCTTTGGAACACTGGTACATGTTTCACTGGCACAGTCTCTCTATGAAACATGCTGCCTAAGAAAGAGAAACAAGAATCCCTTTCTGCTTCCTGGATCAATTTTTGTTGGATAAACTTTTTTTATTTCCTTCTTAGCCTGTTGTGCATCAAAAACAAAAATGACTTTGATCCTCCAGGACAAATACTCTGAAGATATCTGGATACAGCAACTTGAATTTCACACATGCCTCTTGGCATTCCCTGATTGCTGCCTGGGGTACAGTGAGTAATCATTTTCTACAAACAATATTCTGTCTCCAATTTTTAATACTGTGCCCTTCTGCCACAATTTTTCAGGATCAACTCTTTCTGCTGGTATGATTGCATCTTTGCTAATATAGGTCTTGGCTGTTTTCTCATGGCCAGGTTTGGAGCAAACACTCAGTGTGCCATTTCAATTAACAAATCCTGCTGTGAAACACCAGTACAGTTACTTATCTGTGTTTTCATGAAATGTATGCTGTCTGTTCCTTCCATTTTATGTGGTACAGCAGAAAATGTCAGGTTTTCTGTGCACACTCTGCCTTCTAGCACTACTATTTTTTGAAACCACTCTTTTTGAGAAGTATCGTACTCAGCCAGCTTTTTCTTCAGTACATCCTCTGATTTTTGCAGTTTTATCAGTTCATCTGAACAGCTAGTTAAAGCTTTTATTTTGCTAGCCTTTTGTTATTGATATTGATATATTCCTTTGTGTTTCATTTATTTTAATCACCTTTGAGTACATTTGATTTATTTTTTCCTGTAAGTTACCGGAAGACATTTTTTATACCAAAGCTGAAACTTGATCTGCTTTTTGCTGAACAGATGCAAGATTCTCCCCAGCTAGTGTTGTCTCTTTCCCCTTTTTGGTTGATTTTCTTTCAGGATTTCCACATTTCTTCTTTGCTGGCATCTAGGCAGTGTACTTATTAGCCAGTTACTGAATTTTACCCCAAAACAATTTCAGTGGCACTCCCTTTTCTCAGTTTCTGTTTTCACACTGGGAGAGCTGAAGTTAAGCTGTTGATCAGTGTGCAGTCATCTTGGAAGTCCAACAAAGTAGAGTATACTGATCATAATTGACTAGTTGTAGTTACTGTCCACATGAAATAATTCACAAAATAAAAAGTGGATCATAGAGGCGGTAAGCTGTAAAACAGCAGAAAAGAAAATAATGATATATAACAAAAAACTATACAGTAATCACTAATAGATGTAGCACAAATTATGAGAGAATTGTACATTTTATATGATTATATTTCAGGTGCACATTTTGATGGAAATGCTGTGGGGTGATCAAAATCAGGGGAGGGAGGTGGAGTTAAGAGGCGTTAGTAGTCAAAAGAGAGTAAGACTAGTGGTTGACATGCCCTTAGGTGATGTTGCCTGCTGTGTGTCAAGTGCAGTTTGATTTGGTGTGTAGGAATTTTTCAGGTTCAGCTCTGAAGGTGTAGAAGGAGGTTTGTAGTCCTTTTAGGTGGGGTAGAATGTGCATAGTTTACAAGCAAGAATGGAGAAAGAGTGTTTCGAACAGTGCAGCCTGGTTTGTGGGGTTTGTAGTAGGAGAGTTATTTTGGAGAAGCATCTGAGGATGTAGTGTGTGTTTTTGGTATAAAGTTTGGCAGTTAGTGGTGGGAAAAACTTAGGCTGGAGAAATTTGAAGACGAGTGAGCCTAGCAAAACATCTGCTTATTGCTGCACCGGGAGCCATTTGGCTTTTTTTGAGGGTGAGGCAATGATGCTTATGAGGGGATGAGTCAGTGATGATGCAACAGATTTTGCTTTTGATAGTCTCTAGCATGGAGGAGTTTTTCTTGGAGGTGGTGGCTGTTATGGGTAGTCCTAGCACAGAAGAGAAGTGAGCTAATTTTTGCCCTTGATTTCTCAATATGAGTAATGAATGTTTGTGACTGACTAGCCACAAAATATGGTATTTGAAGGAAATTGTGGTTTCTCTTGATGTGCCATAAAGGTATAGTAATATTGAATGACTTTGATGACTTTTGTAGCTTTTGGGTGGTGCTACATAGCATACTGTTTGTTTTTGTGAATTTAAAATAGTTTGTGTTAATGAGCCAGGAATTAAGGGAGCTAAGATATTTTTGAAGTTGTATTTTGATTGTTTAATGGTTGTAGCTAGACCTAAAGATTACCATGTCCTCGGCTTAGAGGATGAATTGTAGACTAAGAATGCCATAAAGTAGTTTATTAATGAAAGTGTAGAAGAGAGGCTAGGATATAAGCTTGGGATACTCCT